>NC_065528.1:5336905-5382677 GCF_006386435.1 Epinephelus moara
CAATCCACCCTTTTCTGGCTGAGGACCATGGCCTCAGACTTGGAGGTGCTGATTCTCATCCCAGCCGCTTCACACTCGGCTGCGAACCGTCCCAGCAAGAGCTGGAGGTCACTGTTCGATGGAGCTAGGAGGACCACGTCATCCGCAAATAGCAGGGACGAGATCCTCCCGTCGGCATTTCATCCCTTACTCGTCAAAATGTTAATTTTTGATATCATCAGTCAATTTCTTATCAGCTAAAATGTTCATTGTAGATATCTGTAACTTAATCACAATAAGCCAACTTTTACCACTGACTTCTATTCAGAATCAATTATTCAATTCAATGTGTTGTAGTTCCAAGCTGACACATCTATTATATCATTTTGATTAGTTGCAGTTATAATTTATAATATCTACAAATCAATTCTTGGCAGTGGAAATGTTATTTGTTGATATCAACAATTTAATTCTCATTAGTTGAAATGTCAGTTATTGATATCAGCAATACAATTTTTACTAGGGACAATGTTCATTGTAGATATCATACATGGAAGTCTAGATATCTAAAATTAATTCTGATTAGTCAAAATGAACTTATGGATATGACGGCTTGGCATTGTAACTAGTAAGAATGTAATTGTAAGAATTGCATTCTCGGATATCTGGTGACATTTTGACTAGCAATTTAGTTCTCACTAGTGAAAATGACATTTTGACTTGTCAAGTAAGCCCTATTGATTAAATGAATTAAAAAAAAATAAAATAACTAAAAGGGCTTGCCAAAGGCTGGGTATTAAAACTGGATACTCTTTTGGTACCAGATGAAATATGTATGTAGCTAGGGTTGGGGTTTGATCAAATCTGAATCCTTTCTAATCCCCTATCAAATAGGTCTGTAATCACCTTTTGTTTGCTCAGCAGCGAGAGACAGTGGCATCCTTATAAATGTTCACAACCTGCAACCTAAAATGAGATTGCTAGCTTAAAAACAGCTGAGGGTTTTGAAATGTTGATTACTTTTATCTGTCACATTAAAATAACAGGTGTAGCCCATGTATTTTTATTCTTACTACTACTTGTGCCAAGTATTGGACGTCCATGAATAGTTATTAAGTTGATTGGCCTGATTAATATGGTAGCATAGAAGTTGAATTGGGAGATTATCCTGAAATTTGAGTTGACACAGCTGGATCATTTCTTCAGAGAATACTTACCACTCTGTGTTTTTGTCGTTCAACAAGCCCAGTACAGTCCCTTTGCAACTGTAGTGTGATGTTACAGAGTGATGTTCTTGTTTTTCCTCACAAAAGATCTTTGGCTAAGCACAGACACTACCTCGCAGGAAGCACATTAACCAGACTGGAAAGGTTCAATAAAAGAGTAATTAGCGTCAGGCTGAAACAAATTTGGGTATTTAGTGAACTGGGAACCGGATTCAAAATTAAACCAACTGTCCAAACCCAACCCTATCTTCAGCTTCATGTATTGTACACTTTCAAGCACCAAAAGCTGGCATCCAATTTCTGGTGAAATTTGTAATTTGTAATAGTGTTTAATTTCATATCTTTTTTTATTCAAGCAAAAATATTGTGCTGCCTGTATTAAAGGCACATTCATATCTTAGAATTTTGCCGTGGTCAAATTAACAAAGACTTACTTTGAAAAACTCAAAGCAAGGTATCAAAAAGCATTCATTTCCAAATTTAGGTGTCATATCAGCACTAGTATCAAAATATGTCAGATGATACCCAGCCCAACTTTGGGCCAGGGGTTTTGAAGTCACAAGTTCAAGCAATGCAGCCATTGGGTGGTGGCACAAATGCGAAAAGTTTAAATCTCATGTTCTGCTACAGGGATTTGAACAAAATTTGATTTGCGCAATCTAGCGTCATGACTCTGTCAATGCATAAAATACAGTAGTCATTGTGGCGTGGCTAAATTTCTAGACCTTCAACGGATTAAAATAAATTCCCTGTACATTTTACAGAGCTGGAATTTTCTTCAGCACATCCATTGATTTGTGAAAAAAATTGCCTCACTGCAACCTATAGTCTATGCAGAAGTCCTTCACTCTATATTTTACAATAAAATGCAAAATCAGTTGTCAACTTGGTTCTCGATATCAAGTGTTTCAAATGGTGTTCAGATTGGTCAAACGGTGAGTCCTGAATGATACTGAATATCGTGCTGTAATGTGTACTGTGTGTACATTTTCTGTTTCATCTATTTTTCAACCAAATGTCACCAAAATATCTGGCAATACACCCCAAACCATCAGAATGATGTGATTGAACATTATCGCCAACATTTTGACTGTTGTATTTTAATTTTGTAAAGACAAAAATGCCCCAGTTTTGTGCATATGTTATTATTGCTTCAGGTTTTAAGAAGGTGTGTGGAAAGCCATGTCTTTCTGGTAGCACAGTGAGTAAGTAACCTTCTCTGGAGGGGTCAGGATAGGAATTCATCGATGGCCAAGTACTACACTTTTGGAACAAATTGTGCCAAAACTTTTTGACAGTACACCTGAAGAAGGAAGGTTGATTTGTGATTATGTTGTGAATATTTAAAATTTTGTAACATCCCTCTCTCTTCTTTCTGCTTGTGGAGCTGGTTTGCCCCCCTTGCTTAGGAGTCAATGGGCGGGACTGGGGAGTTGGAATGCCATATCTTGTAACATTTTATCAATTTCCAAACTCAAATTCACAGTTTCTGTGTCAAATCTCAAATATCCAATATATGTAAAATAAGATTAAAGTGACCAACCCCTTCCTAGTCACGTAGGCCAACTTACTTGACTTGCCGTCAACCCCTGTGATACAATGCAAAAGGCTGATGCCGGGGGCATCTGCCCAAGCATCAAAACATGACTAATAGGGATGGGATCATGTTGCGTTTTTTCCACCTGACATTTAAAGAAAATGTTTGATGTACACCTCACTATTGCAGAAGTGTTTGCAAATTCAGAATACAGACCAGAGCAGGTTATTCAATTCGGCTCCTTCCCTTAGGCTGTTAGATCTCCAAAAAACACAAGGCCCCTAATGGTTTATACTGAGACACATGCCAAAAATTTGTTTTTCATCTTCTCCCACAAATATCATAAATATACAAGCAATGTTGTGCAAACCCTTTTTCCTCAGCTCAGGGCTAAAACCAAAAGTTAAACCTTGCCTCACTTTCTCAGATGAGAGGAGGGTTATTCATGCTTCTATCTCATCATGTCTGGATTGTTGTTCAGCTTGTTGCAGTTTTCTCTCTGGTGTAAATTCTCCCAGAGCACCATCAAATGCTGGTGTTGCCAACTCTTACATGGCTTAGGTTACAATAACAAATGCTTTGACACTGGGCATTTTGGCTTCCCACTTAAAGTTTTGTTTAGACACTGCCATGCCTCTTAATGACCACTCCGGGGCAGACAGTCTAACAAGGAATGCATTAGTGAATGGATAAACCAGTGAATGAATAAATGAGGAAATTACTCTTGTGCAGTTTGGAAAACTAATCACACTTGGCCCCAGAAAACCAGATTAGTGAATCACATATTTAATTCAAATTGGCTTTAATGGGGTCTGAAAAATGCAGGATTTATTTGAAATTTCTCAATGAAATGAAGTGACTCTGATTTTCCCAAAGCTCAGTATGCAAATATTGTCTCTTTGCCATTAATCACATTGCCTGTTCATTACTTCATTACTTTGACCTTTCTGCCAAATTCATTTAAGTTCCCTTCAAGGCGTAGTTGAACTTGTGAGTCCTTCTTTCGTAAATGGACAATAGTCTTTCATAGTCATAAGCAAGGCGATGCCCACTCCAGGGATTCCATTTATGCAGAACATTCCCTCTGGTAGCTCAGAAGTGGAAATGAATGTTCAGTGTCCTCAGCATGACTAAGGCCTTTATCCAACCATACACTACTATCTAGACTACAGAGAAGTACATCCTGAAACAATCAAACAAATGATATCTGAGAGGTTTGTGTTGTTCCTGGAGCCACTTTATGCAGCAGTATTCTCTCAAAAGCCCACGAGGGAAAACACACATCAACCAAGAAACTTTGCTGAGGTAATCATCATAACCCATATCAACAAGCCAAGAGTCCACATACAGGCTAAAAGTTGACGTATGCCTCAGGGTTTCCATTGTCAATCCACCTGTTCTGGAAGATTTTAATGTCTCAGACAAATCAGTGAAAATCCGGTCAAATGTTTGTGTTTATCAAGCTTAAAAATAATTGATAGGCATGACATCATCAAGGCATGAAGATTTATATTCATTCATTCATTCATTCATTCATCTTCTAACCGCTTCATCCTCTTGAGGGTCGCGGGGGGGCTGGAGCCTATCCCAGCTGACGAAGATTGATATTTTTAGTGAAAATTAGGCTACTTTGCATATGTATTATGTTCCAAATAAAGTAAATCCTCACATGCATAGTAATGCTATTTTTTAAAAATCAATAAATATTATGCTAGGCTACGTTTGATGGCAACACGTAAACACAAAGAATTTCCTCCAGCTTTATACTGTGTCCTAACGGAATGCTACATGAGCAAGTATCAGCAACGAAATCCGTATGGTTGCATTGTTTTTGATTGGAATGTCCTTACTGGCCTGAACTGAACTTTTGTTTCCATTTATACTTGTTGCTGGCTTTGAAAGTGTTGCAGTGGATGAAGAACAGTTATCCACACAGTTAGTGCTTCTCAAAGTTAAGGATGTTTCCTTCCAAGTCAGGTCCTACAGAGGCTAGGCAAGACTCTTTCCTTGTATTCAGTGAACACACATTGGAACTGGAAGTGCCCAGGTGTGCGTCATTGAAGAGGCCCTGCCTTCAATTCCGACAAATAGTACACAAAGAATTGTGGGTAATTAATGCCCACTGAGGGTACATACAGGTATCCTTGAAAATTCTCTGAAGGAAGGACTCAGTCCTTGGTGGGATTTGAAAGATCCTTGGCAATTGAACAGTCCTTAGGCAGGATTTCATGATGCAGCCTCCTTGAAATTCAGCTGTTTAAGGATCCTTCCTTGACTCCACCAAATACCTCCTCATTTTACTAGAAAAAAAAAAAAAGAAATAATGTGACAGCTGGCTGGAGTGAGATCTCCAGGGAGCTGAAAGTCTCTGGAAAATGACCATTGTTAATAACAAACGACTTGCTGTTGGCTGTATTGTATGTCATGTCCAGTAATTCAAATAAACACAAGAAGTTTGTGCTCTAGAAAAGGATCAGCACTCAGTGAATAACCTCCTAAGCCCTATGATAAGCTATTATGGCAAGGCTTAACTATACAGACCAGTGAGCAGTGATAACTAACATGTCTTTGGGGTCATCGGGTGGGAACCTCCTTTCATCACAACACGTAACGTTTGTTTTCTGTTTAAAATGTATAAACATGGTACACTAGCAAGTACCGACTCATCTTTTGATTGAGTCCATCTCTAGTCTGAGCTTGAGCGCACAGCAATCAGCTGATAGGCATGTGGTTGGTTTACATGACGTAATAGAAGTGCAGATTTAACAGATACAGTGTGGACAGAGAGCATCTGATGTTATGCGATTCAACTCGATGGTCGGAGGTTCACTTGCTGTTAGGACTAGGGATGTTCCTTAATGACTAATTTCAATGACGTTTAAGTGGAAATTAAAACTTGGACTATTTCACTTGTCTAAAAGTAAGAAAACACTCAGAAAACAAGTCAAAATCAAGGACAGTTTAATCAATGGGGTTATACTTTGTCCGAGAAAGTATTGCATGTATTTTAGCAGCGGTTGAAATTATTAATCACATTTTTCAAGAACCAAATCTCTCACCAAATATAAGTTAGTAAATAACATTTATAGTCACTGCACAAGGAAACTAAATCTTTAGTAAACATGCCTGATTATTTGAACAGCATTTTCATTGGGTAAATTTTCACTTTATTGAATTATAATTTTAATAATATTTTTAACCGACTAGTATTTAAGGTGCCGACTTGCAAGGGTAGCAACATTTAATCGACTAGTCAACCAATTGCGCACATCCCTAGTTAGGAGACCGTGTGAGGCCTATTCTCAAAAGATTATTATTAACAGACATTATGACTGTAGATATTTACATTTGTCAGACTTTTTGACAACAGATTTTCCTGGTCAAAATCCTAGGATTACCTGAAGAAGGAAATGCTGGTATTGCCTTTGAAGGTTTTGTGATTGGGCTTTTTATGTCTCCGAGCTGGCAACAGTCGTGGCTAAAGGCAATATGTCTTCTGGTTGTCCATACCATTCTCATAAAAGTAATGTTCTAAAAGACTTTTAGGGAATTTCGCTAACATCCACTTGGAATCAAGGATTAACTGATTAGATTTTGGTGGTCGAAGGTCACTGTGACCTTGTCTCCTTCCCATTCTTGTGAAGGTGATATCTCAGGAACATGTTGAGGAAATTTTTTCAAATTTAGCAAAAACGTCCACTTGGGATCTAGAATGAACAGATAAGATTTTGATTTTGGTCAAAGGACACTGTGACCTCACAAAAAAACATAACTTAGCCATAACTCAAGAATTCATGTGCTACTTTTTAGAAAATTTCACACAAATGTCCAATAGGATAAAATGATGACTTGATGACATTTTATATCCAAAAGGTCAAAGATCAACATCACTGTGACATCACAATGTTCTGCAGAAACACTTTTCCTGGCCATTATTCAATGTCATAACTCAGGAACGGAAGGGAAGACATTTGGTCAGTATTTGACCAGTATATGACCTGATACGGTGACACTAAGATTTTTGTGATGCATCCATGTTATGAAATTTGCAGCTTCTATACCATATTGGAAGCATTGTTTACTGTCATAACTACATATGAGTCTGGACAGACATGGATGTAAATTGTAACTTGCACCTTGACTGGTGGGTGGAGGCATACAACCACAGGGTTGTAAATCTAGCTGTTCTTGAACAGTTGCAGAATTATATATGTCTGGAGATTTGGCAGTTGTTAGTGTCAGTGTCGCATGGGAATGAGAAACCCTGGCTCTGAAATGGCTCACAGCTGTTGGCAAAGATTTCAACATGAACCTGGAATTAGTATCCTGGTTATAATAAGAACTCTAGAGTAGGAGGCAGCTAAACTAGCTTTGATAAGAAAAGAAAACAATTGGTTGGGAGATGTTTTATTCATTCATAGTGCTGCATGAAGAGTAGTTATTCTAGATGTGCTTTAGCACAAAAGACAGTAACAATGATATAGCTTTCACACAACTTTAAGTTTTCTTATTTCTATTTCAGTCACTATCTAATTCCATCAGCCTTTGTACTCGTCCCAGTTCTCCTATAATTTAATCACCATCTTTGAAGGTGTAGCGCACTCCACAACTGTAATTTGAGTCATACAGAACATGACAGTTTCAGGTCTCTGTAACTTGATTTAGCTCTGCATCAACAGGCTCAGAGAAGACACACAATTCTCTGCCTCACCATGAGGCCTCAGCTTCCAATACAAACACTTCCTGCAGATTTTTTGTTTTTCTTCAATGGCAAGGGTGGAGTAAGGGAAAGGATGCCAGTTATCACAAAATAATTTGCATCGTCTTTCTTAGATGCATTAGTTATTACGTGAGAGGTGCTGGAATTCAGCTTTAAAGGTCTCTCTTTTTCAAAGATTACGTGAGATTGAGGAAAGCTTTCCATGGTGCTGTTGCTGATCAGGCCTTAAGTGTTGAACACTTGCAGGGACCTTGCAAAAGTTCATTAAGCATTGTGAATTGCACACCCGTACAATAACGACTGAGCATTTTTGACCACGATTTAAGAAAACATTTCAGAGACCTGGCTCACCAGGATTGCTCTTTCCATTTCCATAAATCAACTAATATAATTATTAAAAAATAGATTAATTTCAATGTCATTCCCTTTACTTTTCATGAGTTCTTTGTATTTGAAATTTAGCATTTCCTGGTTTACTTTGGTGCCACCAAGTACTGAAACTAATTAACATTAGTAAGAACCAATATTTCTAAGGTCGTGTCAATGTGTTTAAAATAAAAGAATAATAAATAATCTTTTAATTAAATTTAATTGCAACTCACCACTTACAAAAGTAATACAGGAGGCTTTATTTGTCCTTAACACAAACATACCACAATGTGTGAAAAATAAAAACCATTAAATCAAAATGTGGAAACAGTTGAGTTGTATAAAAATTCACCCCCTGTAAAGTTGAAATTAAGTTAAAATTAGCTAAAGAGACCAAAACGTTTTTTTTTTTTGTTCCAGGCTATAAACAAATTAATTCTACCGTAGGCATTTTAACACAGCTATAAGCAAAGTGAAGGGAAACAGTTGTCTGAGACCACATTCTGAAGGAAAAGAACAATGTGTTCACTGCCGTAGCAGATGAAGAATGTAGTAACTGTAGCAACTGTAATACATACTGTGGTTCACCAATTATAGAGCTTATAGGGTTTAGAGAGTACTTGAGCAAGTTAACACAAACCTATTTAAGGTCACCATAATGTTTAATCATAGATCCTCCATGGTCAGTGACTGATGTTGATCATGACAGGGCCGTACTGTGGCCATCTTCCCTGTTAGCTCTTTTGGGAGGCTTCTTACCTCTAGAGTGGTCATAAACGAGTAAAACCTATGATCGATTGACCTGAGATCAGATGTTTGACTTTGTCAGTGATTGTTTGCAACAGTGTACTATCAAAGTGTTTACTGTAGTACTGTCCCTTCTTTACTACCTGCTGGACTTTTTACACACATCCATTTAAAAATTATTTCAAGTATCAATTTTAATTAAATATTTGTTCAACCAAAAAACCCATCTGTTTTCAAGACCATTATCATACCAAGAAAATCTTATCCCGTTGCAACCCTAGTCAGTCAGGAACATTTTGCTGTTTTGCCCTAAAAATGTAATGGTTGGTTTAAGATCAACATCCTAAAGCTGGAAGTCCTAACCCTAACCTTATTTAAAATCCAGTGATGGAGGAAATCAAAAACAATCAAACACTTTGACTGCACTGTGTGTTTTCTCAGAAACAAAAGATACTAGTGGTTGTTTGTAGAGAGATAAGAAATTGAGTTGGAGAAGATGAGTTTCAGCTCAGATGTACAAAATCCGAGCTCCTACTGAAGCACAGGTTATTTTTCAAGGGAAAAAAATCCTAATATGCTTACTGAAGAGGTGACCAGCCAAACTGACAGAAAGCTCCAGCTCATAATTTATTTACATGCTTTTCATGAATATGCAGGAAGCTGATGCCGAAAGCAAAACAAAACTTTGCCTTTTTCTGCCCAATAATTAGGACATTTGTGTTCCTGGGAACTTTGTCATGTTACTGTGGAAAAGCTGCCAAGAAACTGCAGTGTAAATGTACACCCTAATGTTGTCCCAGTCACAGCAGAGAGTGTGCAGAACTCTAGAAGAACCATCATAAAGTGTGCTTCGGAAAACTGACTAGTGCTCATATGCATGGCGTGCTCAGTTAGATCAGTCAAGTAGTGCATACTATTTTCTTTATTCTCATAATCCTTTAAAATTAGTTGTGAATTCACATCATCTTGTTAAACTTTGCAGGTTTCCACTTAACTGCAGTATCTACTGCACCACTGATTCCTCTTACCCAAAAGGTGTTCACAGTAGTAGAGAGGTTTGAGGTAATCACTTCACACCACTGCAGTGAATAGTCATTATTGTGTCTTTTGGTGTCATCAAACTAGGGCTTTGCCAAAAATGTCTTGTGCTCTAATAGGATACATCTGCCAACACCTGGAGCAACTGGCACCAGCAGGTGGCTTAATTTACTTTTTGTAATTAGTGTCTTGGTGGTGATTTAGACAGTTTAAATGGAGTATTTACCACTACTGTAAGCCTCCTACAGAATGTCAGATTTTAGTAATCTTATAAGTTTAGTGCAAGCTACACTGTGCAACATGGTTCTGTTTAGGGGCCTGGCTGATTATCGGGGCCGATATTATAAACTTTTAGGGTTATTGGTATCAGTGACTTTTTTCACTGATATGCAGATATACAGTTTTGTTTTCCTTAGCTGTCTGCATGTACCACTCTAGGCTCTTAAAGCAAACTCAAGACTTACCTTTTTAGCCTGGCTTTTAATTGAGCTCTCCTTTATTTTATTATTTTATTTATTTTATTTTATTATTATAAATATTAATTATTCTGCCCTCTCTGAATGTTGGGGTTTAGTTTGTCAGATAGATAAATGTTTCTTTAAATGAGCGACAAAGATTTCCAGGTCTGGTCTGAAGTTTATTGCCTCCTACATAAAGGCACTGTAAAACTACATGAAACACACAGAAGGAGAACATAAAGTCAGGTTTCAAATCACAAACATATCCAATACAATATTCGGCGTAGTTTACAACCATCAGTAACTCAAAATATAGCTAGCATTAGTGCCACAAATGTGGAAAAATAATTAGTGCATGGTCTGCTAGCATAATGCTTACATATAATGGAAATCTTCATAGACGTGCTAACAGAAATTAGCATCTGCACCGCAACGGCATTACAGTGACAAACAATAAAGTGCAAGTGAGCAACTCCGCATAACATAAGCAAATAAACTCAGAGCAATACATTTGTACTTACAGACATATGTTTCCTGTGCTCTATTAAACTTTATCCATGTCGTTGTACACTACTGCAAGTCTGCATATTCGTCTTTTAAAACTACACAACACTGAAAAGGTATAACGACTTAAACTCAACTCGTGCGCTACCTAGTAGTGCGGTGGAGCCGCTGCATCACGAGCACATTATTATTTTTTTTATTTTTTTTTTTTTGAACTTTTAAAAATGCTATGGGCAGCTCCCTGCACTTTTCATTTTCATCTGCTGTTCATTGTTGTACTCATTTACTGTTCGGTGTTTTACTTATTACAGTACTTTAAACCTCAGGGAGTACTTATATATTTTTCCATTCATTTGTTTATTGGTCAAAGGTTTTTTCAAAGTGCTGCTGGCAGCTCCCTGTACTGTTTCATAGGAAAAGTTCTCAGAATAAATATATGCTTAATTGCATTTGAATGTAGTGCTTTGTCAGAGTTTATTTTTTTAATTCTGTGTCAACTATGATTTTAACAGCAAACATATCGGTTGTAAATATCGGCTATCGGTATCTCTGTTTCATAATAATTGGTATTGGCATCAGCTCTGAAAAAAACATATAGGTCGATCCCTAGTCCTACAGTTGCAGACTGTACCATGACAGTGCCTACTGAATCACAGGATACTACATACTATGCAATAGCTTCTCATACTGAGTGCGCAAAGATGCTGCACGGGTTCTTGCTGCTCCAACTGTGGAGCATAACAGTATCACATTAGATAACCTTAAGTTTTGTGGGCACTGTACACTGTGGCGTGTTTGTGTGTGATTCCTAGCTGCTAGGTTGCTCACCTGGCAGCTGCAACTCCGCCACTGTTTCCGTCCATGCTTTGTCCTTCTTGACCGATCATGGTAAGAGCTGGAGGACACTTCATACAGGCAAGATTTCTGCTGCCACAATTCCACAAGGTTTTCCTTTTTGCTGGAATCCCACACATTTCTTTTAGAACATTTTGCCTCCATGGCGAGCTGCTATCAGTTTGTTTGTTTGGGTTTAGCACCAGTACATCATTTCATACTGCAATTCTATTGGTTAGTTAGACATAGGTGGTCATCCCAAATTTCTGACACTGTCATAATTTTATCCCAGGCTGTCTTTGATTGCAAGACCGTGACAACGGCCATCCTTGAACCTCTCTGACTGTGACATAGGAACCCTGTTTTAGAGCTATGACCAAAAGTATTGCCACGTTTCTTTTATGTTGGTCATCTTTCATCTGGGCCCAAAATGGCACAGTGTATACTGGCTGTAGGGGCATTATGTATCAAAGTTTTGAAAAGTGGGTTTCCATCTAATCTGTATCGTGTACTGTACAAACATGGGCACAAGGACGTACATTTATGTGCACATGTTAACATTGGTCATGTTGAATTGTCCACAGACAAGATAATGAAACCCACATTGCTCCACTGTTATTGTTGTGTCAGTGGTATGTGATGAGTTGGTGGCAGCTTGTAAGGGAGCCTCAACCACCAGTGTATGAATGTGTGTGCGAATGGGTGGACGATGCTTGTGTTATAAAGCACCTTAAGTGGTAAGACTAGAAAAGTGATATATAGGTTACAGTTTCTGCTGGCATTTTGCAAATGTCTCGGACATATAGTCCCTTGGTGTACCTTTTTGAAGTGGCATATATTTTTAATCAGTCCTTTCTTACAAGCACTATTTCCATTGTCTTTCAATCTACAGATTTATGCCAATGCAAAAAGGAGACAGTCATACTGACTACAATTGTTACTGCCCAGTTTCCATTCTTTCCCGCCTTGCCAACATTTTAGGACAGTAAAACATTAATAATAACAATAATAATTTTATTTATATAGCACATAATTTTATTTATATAGCAAGATGATTTAAAAATGATTAAAAAAAAAACAAAACAAAAAAACATGTCAATAAAAGTAAATACAATAAAAAGAATAAAAATAGTTAAAATATTGATAGTAGCTGCTCCAAAGACGAGGGGCCCTGACGGCAAAAGCATGGTCACCTTTAGATATAAGCCTCGATTTAGGAGCGCCCGGAGGGGCTCCACCTGAGGATGTAAGGCTGCGAACTGGCTCAGATGGGGTCAACATTTCTGTTTTTAGCTTGGGGCCAAACTCAGACGAGCTTTAAATGTGATCAGTAAAATCTGAGAATCAATTCAAAAAGGCACAGGAAGCCAAGTCCACGTATTCTGTGTTGAAACACAGGCAGTCTGGATTCAGCTTTGGGCAGAGCACCATTTCAGTGCTTATTTTTTGTTTGTATGACATTGTTACCGATGTATCATTTCTGCATCGGCATTGCGATATGCGCACGCACAGTAATCATATCGCAGGACGTGTACTGTCAAGTAAGGCAAATGACCTGAAACACGTCTTTAAGATGTGTGTCTGTGACGAAGTCTGGTGGCATTTGTCATGCGAAGTGACACTCTCCTGCATGTGTGTGTCCAAGCCTCAGGGCCATTTTCAATAATAAAAACGCCAGTACGGTCCTCTGACCATGGGAGAGCTAACAAACAAGGTTATCCACTGTTTCAACACTTTTAGTCCAAAATAATTACATACACATACTGGATAATTTTGTGGCCTTAAATCTTAATTTTTCTAAAATGCGTAAACTCCTAATTTTATTTCATTTTTTAGTATGTTAAAGGATACTTACTTGTCTCCTTAAGTTTTCATGTTGTGCCTGCTGTCAGTTGCACAACAGCAGACTCTTGATTATATGGTGGATTGGTCAGGCTACACATGAATCTTTAATGTTGCCAGTACAGTAAAGTAAAAATTGACTGATTGTATACATGTTACACCGTGTCATGATGTAATATAGCATTAATGAATAATGACAGTGGGGGTCTCAAACCTTTTAGCAGCTGTCATACAGATTTCCATCTATCTAACCATTCAACAACATTCAAGGTCACTGACCCAGACAGTTCATCAGTTTCTGTTGCTCAGCTGTGGTGAGTCCCTGCATGATACCATCCAGATCATACCATCACTGTCAATGCCAAGATTAGACAGCTGACACAGTCCATCTGTCCTCACACACACACATCCTGTTGGGTACACACAAGCCCTACTGTGCATCAGTAAGGCTGTTGTAAGGCAGCACACATGAGGTTGGTTGGTTAGTGTAGCATGGTACCTTAGTCTTGTCAATAAACACATGCTCTGACAATAAACTTTATTGAAGGGTAATTTAGTTATTGATTTAGTCATTTAGTCTGACCGGTCAAGACACAGGAGCAGAGCAGTCAGAGAGTCACACAGGTTGAAAACAAACCTCCAGATTTCTCAAACTGTGACAGAGAAAATAAAGGCAAATGCTAAAACTGTCTGAAAATCCACTTTCTGCCTCAATTTAGCCCCATCTGTTACCTCAGCACTCCATACAGTACATTACTCCATGCTTTGTCTCATAGAGTTCCCTACAGAAACCTCAGGGGAAAATCCAAACATTATTTACCTGTTCTCTGCAGCAGCAGAGTGTATCATCAAAGGTATTTACGTGATTTCACAGATGTCTCCTAACTGCCTAGAAGGATAAAATGTTTGCCCTGCGCAAAGCCAACGTTTCACCCTAATAGTTGCTTAGACTGTGTCAGCCACTGCCCTGACTTAATGTTGGTTATAGCTTAAACAACCATTTTATCACTACAGGCGGATGGTAAACATCTTTAAAGAAACAAGACCTTAAAGGATATAATTTGCTCCTGGTTAACAGAATGATGTAACATATAGTCTACATGTTGTTAAGACTAAAAGCGTCAGTATGCTTGAAACAAAGGGTTTCTCGGATCATCAGACATTGTTTGAAACTCAACCGATACATCCTTCTGCATCCAACAGTTTAGTAACTTCTGAAACTGACAGTTAAAGTTCACGCAGCTAGTGGTCATACGTTTAGGTGTGGAAAAAAAGGCTGGGTCTAAAAGTCTCCCTCAAGCTTTTTTTTTCGACATTTTCCTACAACTCCTTCTGTTTCCTGTGTGCACCAGAGTGTAGCACCATGAGGAGATCGGAAAGAGTGCTCTGTTTGTACAATTAATTGTGTTGAGACTACAAAGCCATGCAAACACAGACATCCACAGAACAGATAACCATCCAAGCCTCATCTCCAGGTCCCTGGCTACCCATGCAAGCCTCAGCCCCAAATTCCTTGCCACTCGCTCAAGCTCCAGCCCGAGGTTCCCTGCTACCCATCCAAGCCTCAACCTGAGGTTCCCTACTACATGTCCAGGCCTCAGTCCGTGATTCCCTGCTACCCATCTAAGTCTTAACCCCAGATTCTCTCCTACTTGTTCAAGCCTCAGCCTGTGGTTCCCTGATACCTGTCCAAGCCTCAACCCGAGATTCCCTGATACTTGTCCAAGCCTCAGGCCCAGGTTCCCTGCTACCCGTCCAAAGCTCAACTCAAGGTTCCCGGCTACCCGTCCAAGCCTTAGCCCTAGGTTCCCGGTTACCCGCCCAAGCCTCAGCCCCAACTTCCTGACTACCAGCCCCAGTCCACGCCCCTGCCACAACAAATCTATTGAAGTGGAGTCTTCCAGAGTGTCCTTGTACTTGACAGCATACCTAGTGTTAACCCTAGCACCTAGTAATAGGCATATCCCTACAGTCCTGACTAGAGAATATTCTCCAACATGTTATCCATCCATCCATTTTCTAAGCGCTTATCCTCTTGAGGGTCGCGGGGGGGCTGGAGCCCAGCTGACACTGGGCGAGAGGCGGGGTACACCCTGGAAAGGGTCGCCAGACTATCACAGGGCTGACATATAGAGACAGACAACCATTCACACTCAACTTCACACCTACGGACAATTTAGAGTCACCAATTAACCTATCCCCAATCTGCATGACTTTGGACTGTGGGAAGAAGCCGGAGTACCTGGAGAAAACCCACGCTGACATGGGGAGAACATGCAGACTCCGCACAGAAGGGCTCCAACACCCGGGATCGAACTAGGAACCCTCTTGCTGTGAGGCGACAGTGTTAACCACCACACCACCGTGCCACCCAAAAAGTGTAATATTTGCCTCTGAATTGTAATGGTGTACAAGTAGAAACTAGCATAATATGGAAATACTAAGGTAAAGTACAAGTACCTCAAAATTGTACTTAAGTAGGAATACAGTACTTGAGTAAATTTATGTAGTTATATTCCACTCGTCACAGGGTGCACTTCTGACCTGCCATTCATGCCATTCTCTCAGTTTATTCAGTAAGGTTCCACTAAACCCACTTCTCCACCATACCTACCTGCCAGCCTATCACCTGTCCTCACATCTCTCCTGCCGGTCTCCTGCCACCACACCCACCTCATCAGCACTGACATGGGGCGAACATGCAAACTCCGCACAGAAAGGCTCCCACACCTGGGATCGAACCAGGAACCCTCTTGCTGTGAGGTGACGGTGCTAATCACCACACTACCGTGCAGCCCTTCCAATATGTTATAATATATATAATTCTCTATTCTACTTTTGCTGCAATCTAGGGTACGGGTAAGGACCCTTTACAGTTAATAGCAAATAGTACTTCTTGATGCTATTCACTCCATCTGCCTTATCCAAGTGATTAGACAAAATGGTGGCTGGCTGTTATACTTGTGCGGAGGTCTTTCAAGCCGTCTGCCAGATGAACAGATGCCATCACCTGATGGATGTGTTGCCACCGCCCAGCAGATATCTGCCTGAGAGCAGGAGGGAGGGGATGGAGCTTTACAGCTGATGACAATTAAATCTGACATACATGGATACACTGGGAGCATGGCATCCAAACAGCCATGAATCACTCAGCAAGTGCTACAAGTGTTTCTGTTAGCTGGATGAGAGGTCATCTGATTATCTTTAAGAGCAAAGGAACATGAGCTTCTGTGTATAGTAACTCCATCAGTCAAGTGCCCATGTATAATTGTGAAGTGCTGGTCCTGGGTGTTTTTGAGACTGTTGTGTTATTATTTTAATCCTGTTTATCTGGCAGCTGTTGCCTCTAGACACTTTGCAAAATCATCTTTTTAAGGATTAGGAGACAATTCCCTACAAATTATGTGACTCAAAGTCACAACTCTGTAGTTCAAAATCTCAACAGTGAGTTGGATGGAAATTTGTGGATTTGGGAGAAGCCACACCTGGGTGCAAAAAAAAAGTCCTTTTAAAAAATAAGTAAAAATTTGAAAAAGCATTGATAATTTATGTAAATTGAATAAATCATTAATCCGCTTATAAAATGGCATTATATTTGATGATGAGTGCATTATGACTTGTTTAAGACTTGAAACTCAAAGTTTAGGACTTGGGACCTGTTGGTTTTGACCTGGGACATGACTCAAGACTTGCTTGTCTTGACTTGGCACTTGATTTAAGACTTAAGTGCCAATACTTTAGACATACTTGTGACTTGCAAAACAATGACTTTGTTCCACCTCTGTGAAAGACTCATTGGCAATGTCTCTTTCTAGAAATCATGATTGGGTTAAGATAATCCATAAAATAATCCACAGACTTTGTTGTGAGCAGTTTTATGTAGGAACTAATTTATTTCTAGGAAACCACACCTGCCAACTTTATCACTGCGCAGAAGGAAGCATGCATCTACTTATGGTTGAGAGGCTCATGCTCTCAACAGTGTGAGATATAAACATTAATGGCATCCTCCTCTGCTGAGCTGTGACGTGAGCTAGCTCAGTGGCACTAGGTGAGCTTGCAGTTGATGCAGGTTTCCTTCTGTGTGATGATTTGGTTGGCGGGTGTACTTTGGGAGAAAGAAAATAGTTCCTGCATCAATAGTTCTATGCCACGTTTAACATCATGCTCTCTTGTGCACTCTCTCTCTCTCTTTCTCTCTCTCTCTCTGTTGTTTCATCTTACACTCACATTGTAAGATTGCCCACAATCTGGAGCCCCCCTCTGCGGAGTCTGCATGTTCTCCTCGTGTCAGCGTGGGTTTTCTTCGGTTACTCCAGCTTCCTCCCACAGTCCAAAGACATGCGGGTTAGGTTAATTGGTGACTCTAAATTGCCCGTAGGTGTGAATGTGAGTGTGAATGGTTGCCTGTCTTTATGCGTCAGCCCTGCAATAGTCTGGCGACCTGTCCAGGGTGTACCCTGCCTCTCGTCCAATGTCAACTGGGATAGGCTCCAGCCCCTCCACGACCCCCAAGAGGACAAGGGTTACAGAAAATGAATGAATGTCCCCTGTGTTGCCCCCGAAATCTCCTTTGAATGCAGGTTACTGTCTGTATTTTTTAATTGCAAGATTTAAATCTTTTTCATTTCTGACATAAAGCACATGAAGCAGATGAAACTAACAGTTTTCCTACATCAAATTATATACAAATTATGAATTTAACAGTTACAGCACATGCAGGCTAAGTGTGTATTATTAAACATAAATGACCTGCTTGTGGTTGTCTCTTATATGTAAATAATGTATTGTTATTTTTCCTTCACTACTGGGTAAATTTAATTAATATGCAATTCTGAGGCTCTTGTTTGCATGTAGATGATGAGCTTCATGACAAATACCTAAAAGCCAAATGAATTGGCTTGGCTGCATAAAAGACCAGGTGCATCTGCTGCCCTGAAAATGCCATATGCAATCTCTGAGCAGCACAAACAAACGGCCATTGAGTCCAGTTCAGTGGGATTAGGCCCAGCAAATCCACTCTGCAAATTAATTACAGCTTGGCTGAAATGGAGTCCAGAAGGTGCTTTGGTTCTGTGGGAGAGGGCTTAGTGGCCCTCCATGCTTGAAGGGACCCATGTATACACTTGCTTCCTTCACATATGGCCACAGAGGACAATAAACCTGAAGAAAACAAAAATGTGTCAATTCATTAACACATTTTGTTCAAGAACAACAAAAACCATAACCAATGAGAAGGTTTGCAACATTACCTCCATCCAGTCCAGCCATCTTCACACATAAAAAAGGTGAGAAAAATGACACCTTTTACATGTGCTGGAATTTATTTTTTCTTTACATTTTGTCTGTAGGCCTGCTCAGTACAGGGATGTTTATTTGACAGCCTGTATCAAAAGGGTAGCAAGAACTCCCGCAGCTGGGTGGAAGCAACTGGTTGTCAACTGAGATGACAGATGGTATCATGCTGGAGAATCATCTATTTCCCAGCACTAATCAATACTTGTAATTCGAGCCATAACACCTCTGGGTCCTTGCCATAGTGTACAACCTGGAGTTCTCCAAGGCTGTCTGTTTTCCCCACTGAGATTGTCAAAGGAGAACCTATTGTGTTCTTTAATGATCTTCAACCAAGGTCTCCCCCTTCCCTTTGGGAGCGGAGGTTTCTAAGATCGACTGAAGAGAGAGAGTTTCATCTTCTCTCAAAATAATTCATCTCTGCCTCTCCATAGCACCAGTTCTCAGGCTATGGTTCAAACTCCCTCTAGTGGTATGCAGAGGAATCTCCAAAATACATCAATAAATAAACTGTCCCTAGTTAAATAGGGTAGGCCTATGCTACAGTATTTAAACATCTTTCATAGTGGTGGTACTTAGAGAGCCTAATATTTTCTGAGGTTGTAGACTGTGTATTATTTTTGAGAACCACTACTCTACAGGATGCCAATTTGCGATTCCAAGTAAAGAGACAAAGCACATTTAGGTCCTCCCCCCCACCGGAGGGAAAAACAATCCATAGCTCTCCATTAACTTTGTATTGCATGACGGTGCTTCCTTGTCATTAATGTCTGCTAGCAAACAACAGAAAAATGACTGAAAGCTGCTTTGTGGTGGGATGCACTGCTAACATGTTAAAGAATACATAGCTATGTTTTTAAAAGCTACCGAACTGAAAACTGAGCTTTTAAACAATAAGACATGAGGCATCAGCAGGAACATGTGGGAAAACTGTGCGGTTCTAACACTCAGTATTCCTATGTGCAGCAAGCATTTTGTTAATTTGGCCAGACAAAGTGTCAAGGTTGAAGCTAACTATGCTATGTAAGGCCTGGTTTTGAACTTTGTTAGCTGAACTGAAGATCTTTCCCGTGTTCCAATCCAATAGTTTTAAATTTCGAAGTATGTCACTGCCGGCCATGTAGTGGGATAATTTCTCCAAGATAAGCAAGGTAACGAGAAAGGACACTGAGATGGATAGACAATGTTGAGTTTGTAAATGTAACTTTTCCTCTCTAGTAGACACAAGGTGCTAAAATAATCCATTGACATGCCAAAAGCTACAAGTATTTTGTTGGCTTGTCAGCCCTTAGTTGCAAATTGTGGCGCTGATAGTTTTTCCCTCCACTGTGCATGGTTTTCAGAGTATGACGCATTTTGTTGACACCACTCTCTCTCTGATTGGCTAGTATTCAATTGCCTTCAATGGTTTGATTGGTTAGATTTAGGCAGGAGGACTAGGTTTGGCTAAGGTCAGGGTAAGATTCTTAGTGTAAGCCAATCAGAGGTAGAGTAAAGCAGTGTAGGGGGGTCATTCCTTCACCACCCTAAGAAACACAGTTTAGTATACAGGATTCAAGGTTGCCAGGGCTCAACAATAATTATTGCCCGATTGCCTGGGGCAAGTAAAACTCAAGGTCGGGCATGTAAACTAAAAACTCACTTATCGGGCAAGTTGCTAAAAATAGTAAAAGTTAATAACTAATTGATAAAATAAATGTATTTTAAAACGTGCTCTTCTGCTCTGATGCAGCGGTCTCTCTGCCTGAAGTCACAGGCACAGCTGTGTAACAATGTCCTGCCCACAGCCCCCATTGATATTATTTTGCGCGACGGACGCTTCATATAATAACATAACAACATACTATTTATGGTGTTATGTCATCATGTCATTTCTGTCTCTACATGGTCACGCGTTAACAATTCTCCTCTGCTCTCTGTATCGCGCACGGCGGAGTTCCGCCACACACACAGGTGAGCACGCTAGAGCGGCTCGGGCCGCATTTTCCTGACCAAACCTGACCCCGAGCCCGGTGCAGTTTGTCAGCTGACAAAGTTATTGAAATGGACAGTGTGTAAATAACCAACAGACTGCTGTTACGCACAGACAAACACGCTGCTTGCACAGCAGCGCAGCACAGCACTCGTGCTGAGCTTGTGTTGCGTTCAAGCGTTGTTACGTAAATAACAACTTCCAGCACTTAAATAGGTCATAGCACAAAACAGCAGCATGTCATGTGACTTTTTACTTTTATTATATTCAGTAAAATTGTATGTTCCTAAATCTTGAGACACCTCATATGTAAGCTAGACAGACATTTCAATGGCATTCAAGGCCATCCATAATCTTGCCCCCCCATATCTTTCCAGTCTTCTCCACATCGCCACTCCCTCTCGCACCCTCCGATCATCCTCCTCCATTCTGTTGACTGTCCCCTCCACCCATCTCACCACCATGGGGAGCAGAGCTTTCACCCGCTCTGCTCCCCGGCTCTGGAACTCTCTTCCACCCGAAATAAGGAACATCAGTACACTATCACAATTCAAGTCCTGACTCAAAACACACCTGTTTAAGATCGCCTTTTCCCTTCACTAACCCCATTTCCTGTCCACATCTGTTTTTACTGGTGTGTACTTTTTGTGATTTTCTTTTGTAATCTTATTTTAAATTATTTAATTGATTTTATTGTGTACTGTGCACTGTCTTTTATCCATTGTAAGGTGTCCTTGAGTGACAGAAAGGCGCCTAAGAAATAAAATGTATTATTATTATTATTTCACCTGCTCATACTGTGCACACATGTACTGTATGTACTTAGTCCTAAAGAGCCCTTCTGGTGCCAGTAGATACATAGAAACATCCCAGCAGGCTGTGCTTTGCAAGCATACAAAAAAGTTTCACGCATGTGAAAATTATTTTTCATGCGTGTGCTTCACCTCCGCTGCTACAACTCCATCCTAGGGGAAACACTGCTGTGTGCGTTTTGTGCAACAGGTGGATGTGGTAGTCTACTGGTAGAGTAGAGAGAGAGCTAAGTAGCGTTGAAGTAGAGTAGAGCAGGGCAGAGAGATGGAAGCAAAATATATTAAACCCGGTGTTAATACAGCAGAACTGGAGAGAGGGGTGAAAAATAAATAGAGGTGGGCATGGCTCAAGTAGGGCGCAAAATTATAGACGGAGAACGATTGACAAATTTTTCACTTTAAGCCCTGACACTGTCATTTTTGTGTAGGAATTAAGCTACAATACATGACATATGTTGTTTTAATTAATAAATACAGTGTGAATAAAGATTACATAACATAAAAATAACTGCAGTCTTTGTTATTTGATAGGCGCTTAAATTAAACAATTTTTATAGGGCAAGTTAAAACTGACTTCGGGCAAGTAGATCTCTGACCAACTTGCCCGACCGGGCAAGTGGAAAAAAAACCTTAGCGTTGAACCCTGGTTGCTAAAGCAATCAGGGAAGAACAGAGGAAATTGCTACTGACTTGGATTAGATACACAGAGTGTGGGCTTCCCTGCTGTACTGACAGTATTGATTGAAAGATATCTGTGTGCTCCCTGAGAGATATGTAAACACTTTGATCCTAAAAACACTTTGATACTAAAGCCCCATATACTGAAGTAATATGAAGGACTGTCCTTTGATAGAGAACCCCGATAAGAATCTGAGTGCTTCAACCATTAAAAATAGTCAGTCTTCTTCATACAGTGATATAAAGCACATCATGTTGCATCACCTGTTGATCTGTGGCCAAGAAAGCCGGTAAAACGAGGACAGATAATTTTCAAACTGAGCTTGCAGCAAACTGAGTTCTTTATGAGCTATATTCAGTCAGGTAATCTCATGAAGAGAGACCTGGGCATAGCAGAGAGAACATAACCAGAAAAAGAAAAAGCACATAGAATATGAAGAACATATCCAGACATAACAGAAGAACATACAGCATCAGAGAAAATAGCAGACTGTACAGATTGGAAGTTAAAGGTGTAAAAGTGACCAGTGGGATGCGACATTCATGTTTTAAAATAGTCTGTAATTTATTTAAATCGTAAGGTGCAAATAGTGGAAGGCAGTTATCCAAAGTGCAGTATTTACATGAGAGGTGACTAGAGTTAGACATGCCTGAGATTTGCTCTGGTAAAATAATATATCAAAAATAAAATATCAAAAGCGATATACTGTGGCAGCTTTGCAAGACCCTTTAAGGCCTTCACACACCGGGGGTATGATGAATAAATGACAAGAAAATGCGAAATACTAGCCTGCAATTTTTTTGCGTCATCTGGTTAACAGTGTGTATTTTTTATAAGAAAGGTAAGAGCAGAAGGAGTGGATCTAGTATGCACTATTATAAAGAGTGAATGGAGTAACAAAATGTACTGTCTTGGTTGGGACTAAAAGCCTTTGTGTTGTTGTTCAGTGAAGGCACTCCACATGTTGTCCTTGAGTTCATTGCTTTCATAATTTTTAGTCCTTTTTTATATAATACAGAGTGTTGAGGAACACAGACCATCAACAGTTCCAACATTGTCGTGACGTTGTGACGTGAACTCTGTTCAACACTATATGATTGGTTGATGCCTAAAGTTGTGATGTGAAGGTCAGGAAAATAGTCCTCAATCTGAAAAAAATTATGTTGAGTTTTTCGCAGCCCTGTGTGAAAGTACTCATGGAAAAAAACAACAGTGCCCTAGTGTGTGTAAAGGCCTTTATACATAAAACTGATATAATGTAGTTCTATTACTGTTAGTATCAGATAATAATATTTATCTTTTGTGGAGCGAGCTGCATTAGAATAAAGGATATCTTTGACTGTACAATAATTTCTTGTTCTCAAGACAGAAACATGCTTTATTCTGACATGAGGAATTCTATTTATGCAAAGTGGAATGATGTGTTCTTGAGAATAAAGAACATTTTGTTTTGTTGGCATTTAGCACAAGCTTGAGATTTTTCAGAGATGTCTGAAGACATATTAACACAGATTGTGATCTCCAAGGAGGTTGTTTTGAGACCAACAGTAGAGATTATCTTTAGTTTATCAGAGATGCATGAAATAAGTTCTGAACAAAGTCATGTTAAATCAGTTTTTTCCTGTCTCTGCTCCACAGTGAAGCCCCTCCCCCTTTCTCCATTGGAAGCCCAATCATCAACACCGGTGGGTGGAGCCGGTGAGCGTCAGGCCTTAGAGCTGCGTGTCCGGGCAGTAGAGGAAGAAAACCGGGCACTGCGCCGGGAGCTGAGCCGGCCACCCAGGAGTCCATCTGCGCGCCTTCCAAGCGGTGGTCACCGTGGCAACCAAAGCCGAACCCATTCAGAGGAAGGCACCGGCGACAATGAGGGCCAGAAAGCTGCTGCAGTGGGAAACAGCTCAGACTGTGTGCAGCAGCCAGTGGTGGATAAGTGTGAAGTGAGATATGTTTAATGTACATTTGTCATAGTACATTTTAGAGAGAAAAATTCTATTCTATTTTCTTCAGTCATGTTTTCCAGGAACCAGGTATTAGCACATAGTGAGACCTTAGTATAGCTTGGCTTTAGCCTCCTATTAGACTAATCCTCAGCAGTGATGGTGTTGGTTTGCTGTCAGGATATGGCTCCCTGTCAGAAGGCTGGATAATGTGAGCGCTTCAACAGAGCCATGCTGTGATCCCCACACTGATAGTACCTCACAGCACATCACCTCTTAGCTCAGTGTGTGTTTGTCTGGATGACAGGAATAGCCTGTACTTACAGTTAGTCAGTTGTATTGGTACAGATTCAGGGTATTGGCTCAGATTGGATTTAATTTGTAAAACAATAGATGCCACTTTACCCAAAACTACAGTTAAATAATTACCAACTAGAAACCATAATTTACCAGAACAATCCAGAAACATGGACAATAATAAAATAGCAGTCCACAATATAAGAATAGGCAACAAAGGACCACATTGTAATACACAAGTAAAAGGAGCTGACAGGATTGCATTTCACTGGACTTGTACCTTGTATGACTTCATGTGACATGATTGAATGATCAAACTGTTGTTTGTTTTCCCTAGTTTAAAAAACTCAATATAATGTTTTAGAAAAATATGTTATAATTTCTTCACATTTTCACAGAAACCCTCCGTTATAAACCCTTGGTGACTTATATTCTATAACCTGAGCAGGCACAATGCTTGTATCTCTGTTAGTAAAATATTATTTCCTAAAACTAATAGGTTTTTCCAGTAATAACACATATGGAAAACTAGGAAGCGATTTATGACACATGGCACTTATTTTGTAACAAGTTTAAGGGGGCAATTATGTAAATTAGATATGGTAATTAGATTAGAAATGGGGTCATCCAGTCAGTGCAGAACCTTGATTTAATATCTGAGAACACACTGTACATTTTCATACATGTGTCTGATGTACATACATGAGATATTTCAGAGAGAACTGTGTTGCCATTGAGTGAAAAATATGTGGCGGGGCCTCTTGACAACATTGCGTACCAGGAGAAAGATACAAGAGAGAACAAAAACAAAACTAAATGGATTTGATAAATTACTGTAAGTGCTGATCAAACATTTACTAAAAACCATTAAGATGCACCCTGCTTAATAGTACATTTTCACATTCCTGTATTGTACAGAATAAGACTGCACAGAGTAGTAACGGGAGGTTCAGAGCTGACTGTCCTCCAACACAGACACACACCCTGTGCTTTCTCACTGGCAGGTGTGTGATGTGGGTGTAGTGCTCGGAGAGAGGATATGCCCTCAGATGGTTTCTTATCACCACCTTCTACTTTCCTCCCACATCAGCTGTCACTCACTCCCAGTTCTTGGCTGGAGCCAGGCGCTGTTCAGAAGCCAGCTGACCGCAGGGAAAGCAGAGCTCCTTCAGTCTCACTGTAGCACCCCTCCAGCAGTGCTTGAACATGACCCGTGCTCATTTGGAGGGTTAGCCTGCCTGCCCTGACCCCTGCAGGGAGATAACTGCAGAAGCTCTGAGAGGGGGAGAAGAAAATGCACATGGAGTTTTGACATGTCAAGCTGGCATCAGGGAGAGCTAAAATTGGAGCCATAACCCAGGGCTGTGAGGGCTGTGAGGAGATTGTTTAAACCAGCAGAATGTTAAAACTAGGCTAAAGGAAAGGATAAATGAAAGAAATACATTAAGGAATAAATAAAAAATAGGTTGTTTTTTACCAAGACATTGCTGTATTTCTTGCTGGAGAAAGTGCCACAAAGAACGATTGTTTTGTACAGAGACATAGCTGTGTTTCCACCAAGGATAGTAGCACAAAAAGTGGTTGTTTTTTTTGTCAAGACATTATCATGTTTCTACCAGGGGTAGAGCCACAAAAACAGTTGTTATTACCAAGACATTGCTGTGTCTCTTGCCAGGATGTTGCCCCAAACAACAGTTGTTTTGTCCTGAGACATCGCTGTGTTTCCACCGGGGATAGGGCCACAAAGACATAGGTATGTTTGTTGTCGGCATAGTGCCACAAAAGTATGTTGTCTTTTACCGAGATACTGCTGTGTTTCTTGCAGGGGAAAGTGCCACAAACAATGGTTGTTTTGTTCTGAGACATTGCTATGTCTCCACCAAGGATAGTAGCACAAAAAGTGAGACATTGTCGAGTTTCCACTGGGGATAATGCCACTAAAAGCGGTTGTTTTTTAAAATGACACCGCTGTATTTCCACCAGGGACAGTGCCACAAAAATGGTTGTTTTTTTACTGAGACATTGCTGTGTTCCTTGCCAGGATAGTGCCACAAAAAGCAGTTGTTTTTTACAATGACACCGCTGTATTTACACCGGGGAAAGTGCTAAAAAAAAACGGTTGTTTTTTACCAAGACAAAGCTGTGTTTCTTGCTGGGATATTGCCACAAAACGCAGCTGTTTTATACTGAGACATTGCCGTGTTTCATGCTGGGATATTGCAACAAAAAGCAGCTGTTTTGCACTCAGACATTGCAGTGTTTCCACTGGAGATTGTGCTATGAAAAGACATTTTATATCAAGACATTGCTGCACTTACAACAGAGATTATGCCCCAAGAACTGTATTTTAAGCTTTCACTGACCATAACCAAGTGTTTTTTTTTGTGCCTAACCCTAACAGGGCTTTAACCACAGCGCTGCTGAAAGGTGACGTTTTGGTTTACACACTGCATAATTATGTACAGATGTAATGTATCCCTCGTTTGTTTTTTCTTTCATTTATGAGCAGTTCTACAGGGTTCATTTATTTGTCATTTTACAACACAGGTAGCACATTAAAATAAAAGTAGTACCCCCTTCACAGTACACACACACAGAACATAGCAACCAATATACAGCTATTTAAATTCTAATAGAATAAAATGAAATAGAATAAAACATATACAGTTTCTTATACACAAGTCCTTATATAGACTTTGGTTTATGGTAGGAATGAGGGTAGTGCAAAATATCGTTGTATGGTGAGGTGCAAAACCAAGCCACTTGCCAGAAGAATTATCTGGAAATAAAAAAACAGAATTAATTAATGTTTTACCCCCAAAATACGGAGGTAATTACAGGAGTTTTTCAGCTTTGATTAGCGTCTACAGTCTTCTCAATCTCCCACTTCTTCTCACAAAGCTTATTACAGAGATTACTCTGTGAGCGTGGTACTGAAGGTGACCCAGGTGAGCAATACAAATAATTCTGAGCATCTTCTGTCTGGATTTTGGTGGCTGGGCAGTCAGAGGACACCGTTAAATATATTTTAATAACAAAACGGAGACTATAAAATTTAGGGGGCATGTCCCTCTATCCCCAGTGGAAATTATGCCTGACAGCATTTCATCAAAGATAAAGTCCTTTAACGAATAACAAAAATTAGTTTTTAATAACCAAGCTGTTATTTCTCTGGTTTTGACCATCAGTCCTGTCAGCTGTGATAAGATTTTACAGACAAACTTCATTGCTGGGTGGCAAAGTGACTCTGCTAAACATAGCTTTACTTTGGATTCTACAATATTTTTCATTTTAAAAGGGCAGTTACCAACTTTATATGTCACAATTAATTCCCTAGTT
Source organism: Epinephelus moara (assembly GCF_006386435.1). Taxonomy (NCBI): domain Eukaryota; kingdom Metazoa; phylum Chordata; class Actinopteri; order Perciformes; family Serranidae; genus Epinephelus; species Epinephelus moara. The sequence continues at coordinate 5,364,491 of NC_065528.1, forward strand.
ATGAGAGGTACAACTCATTCCGTTTCTGAAAAATAATTTTAATGATGTCATAGCAAGGTCATCAGGACAATGGGTGTTTGGTCTCAAAAACTTTAAATTTATAACACAAAAGCTGTGGCACAAATGAGTTTGAACGATGTGTTCAGTGAAGGTCTAATGAAAGACAGTATTATGGGAAGTGTAGCACCTAGCTTTGTCTTGGAAGACCCCAGACTTTATAGAAATGCAATGCTTAATAGCTGAAGTACCACTTTAAACAAGGGTAAGTTTTCAAACTGGTAGGCGGACAGGTGGATGTTGGTGTTCTGAGAGCAACAGAAAGTTAGTAAGTGTAGTTTGGCCACTCAGTTGTAGCTGCAGCAGTGGCTATGACACAGCTCATGGAAGCAACTCCTTCTTGGAGTCATAACTTAGTAAAATCTGAACAGAGACGTGATACATATTTTTATGCATAATGTTTTCCAGTTGTCCTTCTTCCATTCTTGTGAATGCCATATCTTAAGAATGCCTTGAGGGAAATTCTTCAAATGTAGCTCAAATATCCAATAGTATGCAATGATGAACTGATCAGATTTTGGTGGTCATATGTTAAAGGTCAAGGTCAGTGTGACCTTGTATGTCTCAGTCTTAAGTCTACGTAATATCTCAAGAAAGCCTTTAGAGATTTCTTTTTTTTTTTTTTTTTTCAAATTTGTCTCAAACGTTCACTTGGACTGAAGGATGACCTTATTAGATGTTGGTGGTCAAAGGTCAATGTGAGCTTGCATTCGGCTCATTCTTATGAACGCAATATTTCGTGAAGCGTTCAGGGAATTTCTTCAAATTTGGCAAAAAACGTCCACTTGGACGCAACGATGGACTGATTAGATTTTGGTCATAGGTTAAAGGTCAAGGTCACCGTTATTCGAAGATGTGTATGAAGCACAGACGTGTATTAACTGTAAGAGAAACTTAACTGGTGCGCGGAGGCATACAACCGTGGGGCAGTAATTCTTGTTTGAGATTCAGGTGACTTACACTTTCCAAGGGTTTAATGATCTTTGTCCACTGCATACAAAGGTTCATAAATCTGCTTAGAAATATATCTGTGTGGAGCAGACTGTGAAGGAGACAGTGAATAGGCTCAACAACAACAAAACTGTTATGTTTCTGAAATAATTAGTACATTTTTGGGGTTGACACATTCTTTTTCAGCCAGTGGGGTCGCAAACTTTCCATTTTTGTTTCTTTGTTTTGTTTTGTTTTTCTTGCCTGTTGGTTTGGAGGTTTTTGTGGGTCCGTGAGCGCAGCACAGGCAGAGCTCCTGTGTTTTTTCCCTCAGCAGCAGTTTGTGGAGTTTTGAGTTGCAGAATAACAGAGCAGTATATGTATTTCAACAGCGCACCTGATGAACAGTCCATTTCCAAAAAATCAAAACGTAGTGGCAGATGTTTTACACATGGTGGGCCTCCAAAAAATCAAAACGTAGTGGCAGATGTTTTACACATGGTGGGCCGCAAAAATAAATGACGGTGTGGGAGACCCTGGAAGTTTAAACAATTATTTTGAAATTTAAAAAGGGTGAAAATGAAAGTATTAACAAAGTTGATATTCTAACTATCCTTTGCAAAGCTTCATTAGATCTTGCAGAGCTACATAACTTGTGGCTCAACTTTTTACATTCTATAGTGCATGCACAATTTTGTAGCTCATTGAAGAATTATATTGGTCATTTCTGGCGCAGTCACTTTTGGTTTCAAGTAAGTGGTTCAGATAATTGCTCTGATAAAAGCTTTGAAAATACTAATTAGGTTGTAAAAAGTTTTCCTTTAAACCTGTCTAACTGATATACTTTACAACAAAAGGATATCCCAAGGGAGGTTCTTTTCCACAGCAGTTTTTGCATTTGTGTTAATGAACAAAAAGTCAGGCAGAAATGGATTGTGGGCTAAAATGTTTTGGCATCATAATAGTTCAACTTACCAGGAATGTGAGGCTGCAAGGCAACAGACCATAAGTAGTTGACCTGTTAGGACTATAGTTTATCAGAATTTTATACAAAGTACTTTGTGTTTTATTCAAATGACTTTCTTTAAACTTTTTTGTTATTTCTACACAGTGCAGAATTAATTTCTCCCTTTCATAACCTTTTTTGTTTCAGTGTATTCTTATGATCCCTCGCTTTAATCCTTTACTCTTCTTGTCATCTCCACAGACCATCCACGTGGCCATCGTATGTGCAGGTTACAACGCCAGCCGAGACGTGGTGACACTGGTTAAATCTGTCCTTTTCCACAGGTACAGCAATGCTCTTTTTTTACATTTTACCCTTTATACACCAACTAGGATTCCTACAAATGACATTTATATACAAGTCTTTTTGCATCTTTATACATCTGAAGAACTTCCAGGCTAGTAAAAAGGACTGGGCGTCCTATTGGGACTAGGCTTTTAATTGAAGTTTTAAGGTAGTTATTTTAACCAAAACCATGATCTTTTCCGAAACCTACCCAAGTTTTCTATAACCAAGTGTTTTTCTTTCTCTAAATCTAACCTAACTGCGACTGTTGTACAATGAAACTGCGATTCTAATTGACATTGCATTGGTATGTTTTCATGTTAACACATTTCTTGCCCACCACCACATAATGAGTTGTTATGAGGTTGTGTCCATTTCACATATTTCTGTCAGACTGTGTAGTTATACAACAACGTGCTGTAGATTAAGTATTTGATGGATATCAACTTTGGATTTTGGCAACTATCTAGCGTTACCCAAATGAAAGGAGCTTCTTTAATGGATGTTCTGAACCATTTCCCTATTGAATGGATGAGTTGCATCTCTGCCATTACTTTCAGCACTTAGACATGAAATACCACCTATTGTCAGAGAGGCAAAGGACCTTTGAACAAATGAGAAAACCTGTTAATGTGATAAAGTAGGTGTCCTGTTAGACCTGAAGGATGGAAAAGACAAACCTGCATTTCTTTCAAGCTGACGTATGAGCACTTAAATACTGTGAAACATCACTTGATGTTCAGCGGGTGCCATTAGTCTTATGTAAACATGAATAATGAATGGTTTATTGTACATTGGAGATGGAGGAGCCATTAGTAATCAGTCAGTGTGCATTCAGCATCACAGCTTCTAACGGCACCACTTCTTAATTAGCTCTGGAGTTGCAGGTGAGTTAATCATAAGTGCAATGATAATTCCATTTTATACTACTAGAAACTTAGTTTTAACTCCTGCTGGTAGATGCACCTTTAGACTGTCATTTTTCTTTTTAATGACCAGAGATACTTAAGATGCACACTCTCTTTCTATTGTTTTATGGCTAAAGATTTCTGTCAGGTTGAAACTATTCTCTCTGATAGCACCGTAGGGGTTTAACTACAGTTGTGTTTATTCATAAACATGCTAATGTTTATTATGATGAATTCAAATAAGAATCAAATCCAACTGGGTCTTGCTCATAAGTGAATATACAACTTTTTGAAACCAAATGAGGCAATTTGCAATGCAGTTCACAACGCTTTTTCTCAGTCACAATTCATTTAAATCAAATGCCATAATGTTACTGCTAGAATCTCTGTAATGATGTCATTGTCCCAGATGGGATATCCAGGGGTATCCATATATCTGCTAGAAATCATGTAAAAAGATGCTTTGTAAAACTGATTTGCCCTCATGATCCTCAAATTTAGATTGGTCTTTAGCATGTAAAGACACCTAGTTGGAATGGTGATGGTTAAAGGCAGCTAATACTGCATGACTTTTCAAGGTCTAGATTTGCCAAAAGCTAAAACAAACAAAAAACAAAACAAAAAAACAACAACAACAATGTCCGTACCATTCTCATCAACACTCCCAAGAACACCTTTGGGGAAATTTTTAGATTTGCCACAAATGTCCACTTGGACTTAAAGATGAACTGATTAGATTTTGGTAGTCAAAGGTTAAGGTCACTGTGACCTTGTGTCCATCTCAATTTGGTAAATGCAATATCTCAAGGACGCCTTGAAGGAATTTCTTCAATGTTGGCACAAACACTGCCTTGGACTCAAGAATGAACTGATTAGAATTTGGTGGTCAAAGGTCACTGTGACCTCACAAAACATGTTTTTGGCCATAATACAAGAATCTGTATGCTAATTATGACAAAATTTCACAGATATGTCTAATACAATATAATGTAATGATGACATTTTATAGCCAAAAGGTCAAAGGTCATTTTACTGTGACATCATAATGTTCTGCAATAACACTTTTCTGGCCATTATTCAGCATCATAACTCAGGAACAGAAGGGGAAACATTTGGTCAGATACTGAATTGATTACACTAGTCTTAGGTGTCCACCTTGAAAATGTGCTGATTGTATAGATCAGATGTAGGCAAGCTGTGGCTCCAGAGCCGCATGTGGCTCTGTAGCTCCTCTCCAGGTCCCTGTGGCTTTGACAAAAAATGATATGGAAATTAATAATTCTTACATTATCCAACTGTAAAATTGTGTTGCCTTTACACCAATAATGCTTTGTCAAATAAAATGTACACCATACATCTACAGCATGGCACTTTTACCTCTAAATTTTGCCAAACCTCAATAGCAGTATCTATTCTGGGGTTCAGCTAGGCTAGCTAAGACCAATCAAAAAAAAAAAAAAAAAAAGTCCTGGGGAAAATTCTGGCATTTGATAGTCCATTGACAGATTTGAATGCTTTAACTGCCAACATTGCAAAGTGTGTTAGGGGTGGGGGGCTCCTTTGATAGTAAAGGTTGCTGACCCCTAGTATTCATCATCTGTGCTGCTGGGTTAAAGATGTGTGTGTAGCATCAGTGTTTTAGAATTTGTAGCTTCATACAGCTTCAAACATCCATATTTTAAGCATTGCCTCCTGTCATGGCTACAGTTTGGATAGACATGAATGTAAACTGTAACTTGACTGGTTGGCATAGGCATACAACAATGAGGCAGTTATTCTAGTTTTAAAATGTTTGTCTAAATGTCTGATTCCCTAGTGAACATGGGAGATCTTCAGTGTCTAAATTAAAACATCCATACAGGACATAAAAAGAAATACAGTCCACATTCTTATATGTATTTCTTTTCTTATGTATGCACTGCGTCATAGTTACAGTTTTTGATACACAAGACTATCACATCAGTTTGATGATTTTCATTTAAATCATGTAGAATTTTTCAGAAAAATAGTCCTAGAATAAAATAGTAGCAGGTGTGAAGAAATTTGCAGGACAGTCAGATAAAAGACTAGACCTCAGCATCACTGTTTTCCACAGATTAGGTTTACAATATTGTGCTCCAATTTTAAAGCTGTCTAAAGAAAAAAGTATGACACCTACCTAAAGAATGACTCATGCAGCAGAATAGTGTTTACAGACTCCCCCCTCCTTTATCAGGTGAATGGCAATGATATGAACAGAAATGGCTTTTTATTTTTATTTTTCTTTTTTTTTTTGTCGAGGAGAGGTCACCAGCGGCATTGCTAATATGCAAACCACTACAGGCCCTGTTTAATCAGGGGGGATGTTTAAATGTTGACTCACTGTTGTTTTGCCGCTGAGTGACAAATATGTGAGCGGACAGACGCTGGAGAGGTCAGCCTGTTGGACTGACATCTGATAGTGTTGGGCATACCGCTGAATGACAGAGAGGATGGGATGGGACATTGATTGTCAAACATCACCTAACCCTGCGATTAGCTGACCTGCAGCTTTTATCAGTCTCCAGCTGTATTTCTTCCCTGTATTGTCGATTTGTGATGAATGTGCTCAAAGGAATATGCTATAAATTTCCTATGAAACACGGTTTAGATGATCTATGCCATAGTTACTGTACTATACTGTCAGTTAATTTCCAGCAGCCGTATGTTGTTTGGCCTACACTGTAAATCAAAAATTTGTCACCAGTTCATCTCTTGCCTCAGTGATGGAGAGCCCTGTAGAATCGCTCTCACTGTGTGACTGATGCTGTCCCGCATGAAAGATGGCCTCTTTCTGCTGTATTCAGTCAGACAACGGGGCTTCTCATCATTCTGATCTGTCCAACAGCAGCTGTATATGTCCCTGTCGAGATAATCCCAGACCAAAAAAACAACAGCATTGGGCGTCTGTTTAAAAGCATTAAATGACCTTTGTGTATTTATTCCAAATAAGTGACCTGTGGCTGTACAAATGATAATGTTTTCTGTCAGAAGCAAAAGTGTTAGTAATAGACATTGTTCCACACCACAAAACCTTTTTTTGTGGTTGTAGGGTGGGCATTCAAAGTGTCTGACTTTGAAATGGGGGAACATGGTCTGCCTCCCACCTCCTACCAACAGCTAACATTAATTTCTTTTAATCATGCCCACAATCTTTCCCTAAGCTGAATAAAGTAGTTTTAGTTGCCTAAGCTTTACCAGACAACCTGAATTGTTGGTTGGGTCAGCTTGCTGGTGGGGGAACCAGATCAGAAAATGCTCATATAGGTCATTTTGGAAGGCAAAGACAAACCACTTATTTAATGGTTAAGGTCATTACAAAGTCATTACAGAAAGAGCTGCTTTTAATGTTGCTGATGGGGAAGTACTCGGCCATGTATGTGAAGGTTGACAATCATGAATTGATGTTATCCTAGTGCTCTGGTTTCCTGTTCTGCATTATGATGTGATACTGAAAGCAATTATAATTGTGTCTATGTTCATATAAACCACACCAAACATGCTGGGTAACAACAGCCCAACTAAAAGATTCACCTGTAATTTTCAGAGAAATACACTGCTGTACACTGTGGAAGCACCAATGTGATCCACTGCATTGGTATCGGCATTGATACTGACCTTATTTAGCAGATTGGGTGTTCACTAATAAGGCTTTCACATCAGGGACCTGGATCCAGATCCAAGTACAGTTGACCACAAGTCAAGTTCATTTGATTAGTGTGAATACTGTGCACTGTACTTAGGCCTGGTACAAATACGTTTATATGAACAGCCTGAAATGTGAGTGATCCACATTAAATAGTAACTTAATATTCATGTAGTTTAATTGTTTCTTTATCAATGCCATTGTGAGATTCAGGCTTTCTGCTATCAGCTACATTTATTCAGTCAAGTTTGGCTGATTACTCAAATTCTATTGCTAAAGTCTTTTCTGGTAATATTGCCATATTTATAGTCAGCCCAAATTTCATTCCAAAGTCATCAGATACGGATGCTTTGTCATGCCTCTCTGCATCTGATACAGATACCGAGGGCACCCTTTGTCATCTTTATGAGATGCACCGGGCTTTCAGCTAACTCCACTGGAAACCCATCCGCGCAATATTTGACATTTAGAACAACTGACGTACTAAAAAAAGCTGTTTGTGTCCCATATAAAACCAAAAGTCAATGTAGTTTTACCTAATGTCACGTAAGTCAGTGTAGTTTTAACATAACGTGACCTTACTTACCTCCATTGTATACTTACGTCACTCACATGAGGCATTTACATCATGTTAAGAACTTATTTAAGTCTTATCCAAGTCTGAGGCCATGGCCCTCAGCCGGACAAGGGTGGATTCCACTCCAGGTCGGGGGGGAGGTCCTTCCTCAGGTGGAGGAGTTTAAGTATCTCGGGATCTTGTTTACGAGTGAGGGTAGGATGGGGCGGGAGATTGACAGGCGGATTGGGGCGGCGTCAGCAGTGATGCAGGCGCTTAACCGGTCCGTTGTGGTGAAGAGGGAGCTTAGCCAAAAAGCGAAGCTCTCGATTTACCGGTCGATCTACGTTCCAACCCTCACCTATGGTCACGAGCTCTGGGTAGTGACCGAAAGAATGAGATCGTGAGTACTAGCGGCCGAAATGAGTTTCCTCCGCAGGGTGGCTGGGCTCAGCCTTAGGGATAGGGTGAGGAGCTCGGACATCCGGGAGGGACTCGGAGTAGAGCTGCTGCTCCTCCACATCGAGAGGAGCCAGTTGAGGTGGTTCGAGCATCTGGTAAGGATGCCTTCCGGGCGCCTCCCTTGAGAGGTGTTTCGGGCGTGTCCAACCGGGAGGAGACCTCGGGGCCGCCCCAGGACACGCTGGAGGGACTACATCACTCAGCTGGCCTGGGAACGCCTCGGGGTTCCCGTGGAAGAGCTGACGGAAGTGGCTGGGGAGAGGACTGTCTGGGCTTCTTTGCTGAGGCTGCTGCCCCCGCGACCCGGACCCAGATAAGCGGAGGACGACGACAACGACGACTAACCTAACTGAGTAATTTTGTTGCTTAAACCTAATCACAGCCTTTGGCATCAGTATCACACACTGAGGGGCACAAGAAGCATTGGTATTTGATAACCTGGGAGTGTCATTATTTGACATCCGGGGATGAGAATGTGTTCCTATGGCATGTATGTCAACAGTCATTCTCTAGCCTAAATGGCATCGTCACAGCAAAAGCTTTGTTTTCTATGCAGTTCTCTTTATGGTGACGTAATTTTGGTCTGTAAAGCTACTGCCAATACTTACTCATCTATTCCTGCATGTGCTTCACAACAAATGTGTTCACCAGACTAAAAGTGATGACTATGCTACTCAGAGATAAATTGACTCTGACTATACAGTTGATTAGAAATAGTGCATGGATGAAATAGATTTTGTTATATGTTTAAATAACAAAGTGTGGTAAAACAGTTGCTCATTGAATCAGCTCTACTAAAACCTTCTAGCAACTATAGAGGGGGTTGGTTTTAATTTCCACAGCCACAGATAGCTAAAGTGGTTCTAGGTACAGAAATGCATAAGCATGTAATTAAGACTTTTAACAGTGGTGTGGAGCATCCTGGATTACTCAGTAGGCAAACCTGGCACAGGTCTAGGAACCCAAGGGTTCAGGTGGTCCCTGGTCAAGAGTCTCTGCTCTGTGTGACGTGACAATTACTGTTTATTGTTGGAAAGTCAATCCAATGAATACAAAGAGGCCCAAATCAACTAAAAAGAGATGCAAATCGACTACAAAGAGATATGAATCAACTACAAAGAGAAACAAATACACTATCAAGGTCACAACTCGACCACAAAGAGATGCAAATTTACTACAGAGAGATGCAAATTGACTACAAAGAGACACAACTTGGCTACAAAATGATGCAAATCAACTAAAGAATATAGACTACAAAGAGACAACAACCCAACTACAGAGAGATGCAAATCGGCCACTAAGAGACACAAATTTACTACCAAGGGATGCAACTCGATTCCAAAGAGATGCAAATTGACTACAAAGAGATGTAAATGAACTACAAAGAGACACAATTTGGCTACAAAAAGATTCAAATTGACTAAAAAGAGACAGGAATTTACTACCAAGGGATGCAACAGGACTACAAAGAAATGTAAGTCAGCTACAAAAAGACACAACCTAACTACAAAGAGTGGCAAATTGACTACAAAGAGACGTAACTCGACCACAAAGTGATGCGAATTTACTACAAAGAGAAACAAATGCACTATCAAGGGATCCAAATGAACAAAATAAGAGAAAATGACCTCAAAGGCACAAAGGTGTCATCAAAGCTGCCCAAAAAATTAACACTATTTCAAAAACTGAAACTTAAACAGAATCTCAACAGCCAGTTCCCTGTATTTGGGTATTGGATTCAGTATTGGGAGAGAAAAAGTTGGATCTGTTTATCCCTACTCTACATATGATGGAAGTGACTTTCTTTTTACATGGAGGTGAATACTCAAGCTCTGGACAACCCCTCACTCCTCTCTGAGCAGATGAGAGCACAATGAATCTGTATCTGTGTCCGCTCAGAAAGTCTTTACTGGAACATGATAACAATCATTATGAAGATTACATGATAAGATTATCATGGGTACAGATCTAATGATCAGGATGTACTTGACATATTTGCTTCCTTATCTGCATAATCCCAAGCATCCAATGAAAGGCTTGTTGCTGTTTGTCCAGAGGATGTGAAGACCCTTTCTATTTGCACTGCCGTTTCTGACAGCTTGTATGGAACCAGAGTTTCAACACATTTTGACAGCTCCCAGCCCCCAGTACTTATTGAGCAAGTGCAGCTGACACATTCATTCCCAAAGTCATTCAGCACAAGACACCCAAGGGTGCTCACATCCTCAGCTCAGTGTCACTATTTCTTGACCTGATTTGGAAGTCCTGAATACCTATTTTGCACACTCCCCCCTCTTCTATGTGTGTGAGGTCTAAGATACAGAGTGAGCAGGCTTCTCTGAATGAAGTTTCAGGCATCGTGTCTGATGAATCACCCCCTTCACTGTGCTGTGTCTGCTTTACCAGCCTCAGGCCTGACTGCATACACTCATTCCCAAACTATATAGTTGAAGTCGACAAAACAATCTTGACTCAAGCTCCAATTACTTGCTTATTTCGGAGCTTTCAATCAATTCACATGGTCTTCATGAACAGATGGAATTGTAGATGTAGGGTTAGGGTTTGATCATAAAGCTGCTGTGATATATATTTACTAAGAATATGTTGCTCCCTAAAAGATTGGAATATGCATGTGGCCATCATACTTGATAACTGAAATGGGTGCTGCACTAATTTATTAGTCAGGACTAGGGCTTGTTTCAGTGTCATTTTCAGTACTTGGCCAAGAAGATTCCTGAGTTATATTCAGAAAATGATCCATCCATCCATCCATTTTCATCTGCATATCTGGGGCTGGGTCACGGGGGCAGCAGGCCGAGCAAAGCACCCTAGACATCCCTCTCCCCGGCAACGCTTTCCAGCTCCTCCTGGGGTCCCCAAGGCGTTCCCAGGCTAGACGAGATATGTAATCCCTCCAGCGTGTTCTGGGTCTGACCTGGAGCCTTCTACCAGTGGGACGTGCCCGGGACACCTCCAGCAAGAGGTGCCCAGGAGGCATCCTAGTCAGATGCCTGAACCACCTCAACTGACCCTTTTCAATGCAAAGGAGCAGCGGCTCTACTCTGAGCTCCCTCCGGATGTCACCTTATCTCTAAGGCTGAGCCCAGCCACACCACGGAGGAAACTCATTTCCACCGCTTGTATCCACTATCTCATTCTTTCGGTCACTACCCAGAGTTCATGACCATAGGTGAGGGTTGGGACGTAGATGGAGCAGTAAATCGAAAGCTTTGGTTTCCGGCTCAGCTCCCTCTTCACCACGACGGACCGGCGTGTATGATCAGAAATGATACACCAGAGGTTTTTTTTGTTTGTTTGTTTGATTGTTTGTTTGTTTTTTGTTTGTTTTTAGGAATGTTGTTCCTCTTCTTTTAGCAAAATGAGCTAAAGTTCTCAATATTTAAATCTTGTATGAGCACAATCAGTTATATCAGAATATTACCTAAGTAAAAATCTTGCTAAATACGGCAACATTTCAATTTAAATCAGGAGGTATCTGTTCTGTCAATAAGTGACAAAAACTACAAATCTGATCAGGCATTTAATGGCATATTTCTATACTCTGTGCAACAGAGACATTTTGGTCTACACAAAAGAGCACTGAGGTTTGATACCTAGTCAAAGTTAATTAACTTGTCATGTAGTGAAGGGTATAAGCAGGTATACTGGGTATACCCACCTCTTTTTCTGGCTGTTTACAGTATACCAACAGATCAGCTAAGAAAACATTGGAATATAGAAGAGAGTACACCCACTTCCTCCTCTGTAATCTACTTATCTACCTAGTAGTACATCCACCTCATCAACTACCACTACATCACTGATGAAGAGTACTGTGAAACCAGTTGTATGTCATCTGAGGTTGTTGAGGAGCTTTGTCAAGTCTGGTTAAAAAATCTAACAGTAGGTCTGTGCAAAACAGGGAGCATAAGTTAGAAAAAATGTTGGTAATAGACACAAGATGCTATGAAGTCATATAGAGGAAAATAAAGGTTCAAGTGTTTTTGTTGCTTGACCTATATTGGGGACTACACGTCAGTATATCTCTGTTGTTGCATAAGTTTTGACCTTTTGATCATTTTCAAAATCTGTCTCTTAAAAGTCTTCCAAATTTAGCAAAATGCCATATTAAACTGGCTGGGGCTGGGGCTATTCTGTGTTTGTTTGTTTTTTTCAATGCAATCCATGAAAACATCCAAACCAACAATATGTTAGTCTGTCTCTCAGTACTGGATCAAAAAGCTTGGAACTGAATCATTCCTATTCAAATGCTATTTAAAAGCTCTGTTTTAGTAATCAAGAAGTCCTCTGTTCATTCCGAGTCTTTTCATACATGACAACATTTGGGGGAAAAATTAGACTAGAGGAATTCTATTTTCTCCGCACCAGAGACAGCCGTGGCCAGAGGCATTATGTTTTCAGGTTGTCTATCCATCCGTCCGTCTGTCCCATTCATGTGAACGCAGTATCTCAAGAAGAACCTAAAGGGAATTTCTTAAAATTTTGTCACAAATGTTCACTTGGACTCATGGATGAACTGATTAGATTTTGGTGGTCAAGGGTCAAAGGTCAAGGTCGCTATGACCTCGCATCTATCTCATTCTGGCTTGAGCGAATTTCTTGGTATTGGCACATAGATTCCTTTGGACCCAATATTGAACTCATTAGATTTTGGTGGTCAAAGGTCAAGTTCTATGTGACCTCATCTGTCTCATTTGTGTGGATGTGATATCTTTAGAACACCTTGAGGGAGTTTCTTCAAATTTGGCACAAATGTTCACTTGGACTCAACAATAAATTTATTAGATTTTGGTGGGCAAAGGTCAAGGTCAGTGTGACCTTGCATCTGTCTCAGTCTTGTGAGCACAATATGTCAAGAACACCTTAGGGGAATTTCTTTAACTTTGACACAAAGGTCCACTTAAACTGGAGGATAAACTGTTGATGATTTTGTGGTTGAAGGTCAATGGTGAAGGTCAGTGTGACCTCACAAAATGTTTTTTTGGGCTGTAGCTGACAAAATTTCACACAAATGTCTAATGGGATAAAAAGATGAAGTGGTGACATTTTATATCCAAAAGGTCAAAGGTCAGCTTCACTGTGACATCATAATGTTCTGCATTAAACAATTTTCTCACCACATATAGTGTAAATATGCATCATTAAGCAGAAAAGCAAACTGTTCATCTACAGTTAGTTTTCCCAGTTTAGTGGAATAGACAAACCGGCCCTTTTAATGTAGTTGTTGTAAAGAACTTTCTGTGTGAAGTTGTTGAAGTTTAGTAACTTTGAAGCAGGATGTTGCTGTCAAAGAGCGTAGAGCTTATCCATGTTTGTGTATGTGTTTGTGTGTGTGTGTGTCCACAGGCGGAACCCACTACATTTCCATTTCATCACAGACTCCATTGCTCAGCAGATCCTGTCCTCTCTTTTCCATACCTGGATGGTCCCTGCCGTCAGGGTCGACTTCTACGACGCAGACGAGCTGAAGGTGAAGAGCCCTGACTCCCGTTCACCTCACTGACTGCCAGCTTCCCTCAGAAATACTCAGACCTGCATTCTTCACTTTTTATTCTGTAGTTGATTATGATTGAGTATGATTGCCACCTTCTTTAATTCTTTGGAAAAGTTAGTAGCTTTGTAAACCATCTTTAAGGATGATGTTGTATAAACAGTAAGTAATGTCAGTCCTGCTGTGGTGTGGTCTTTCAGTCCGAGGTGTCATGGATCCCTAACAAACATTACTCTGGAATCTATGGCCTGATGAAGCTGGTGCTCACTAAGACACTGCCATCCGACCTGCAGAGAGTCATCGTCCTGGACACAGACATCACATTTGCTACTGACATCGCTGAACTCTGGGCTGTCTTCCATAAGTTTAAAGGTAACTCAGCTGCTATTTTTGAACTCTATTCATTTCACTGTATGTACATGAAACCAAGGCTATGGCCAGTATGGCAGTTACTAGTAGTTTTGAAACTAAAGATGGTCATTTTGTGGGCTAGTGTTTTCAAGTCTTTCTCCACTCAAAAATATGCTTTTCATTTGTTAATGTCCTGGCTTTGACTTTACTGAATTGTATCTGTGCAAAGTTTGGCACTAGAGAATAGTTTTCACATTTCTCCACTGAAGGGGGCGATGTTGGTGTACTTCACTAAAATTTGAGGTTTAAAGGTAAACCGGATAAGCTAGATGAGGTACAACAGAAAAACCAATCACTGTCCAACACAGAAAATGCATCACCAGGGGAGCAGACTTCAACGCAACACCAGCAAAGAAACCTGAAACCACCAGAGCGGACTGTCCGTACAAAGCACAGAGTTAGCATTAGTATAGTGAAAGTTTTGCATGCTAACATTGACAAGTGTGTTTCTGGATGTTAACCAGACCAATGAGAACATACTGTAACATCTTAGCAGATATTATTTATGTGTCACAGCATTAGCACTGTGTCAGCCACAGCCAATTACAAGCTAACAAGCTAACAAACAACTTAAACGAATAAAAGATGCTAACTACACTTACTATTCTGATACATCTGCTAGTCACTGAACTTGGTGTGCAACAGACTCCTTATCTGAGTCGGGGTCTGACTGAGGTTGAAACATGTATGGCTAGATTTTTCTGAAATTTCCTTGAAAGTAAACACTAGCCATCTGGATGTGCCCTGCTCTTTCACCAGTCAACTGGTCACCAGTCTAGCCCTAGGAGAATGACCATATTTGTATGAAGGACGAAGCAAAACCTAAAGCTAGCTGCTAGTTTGATAAGCATGGTGCATTTACAGCTATGGTTAACTGTGATAATGCTAATGCTACTTTTTGCATGCGAAACACAAGCGCAAAACCACTAAAACAAAATGTACCTAGCAGAAAAACTGAATTCCTGACTCCTTAGAGGGTCTTTTAGTACAACCAAATGCTGAACAAGACTCCTTTAGGTGACCAAAAGTAACAGTTAACTTTAATGAACTGAAAACTCACTGACATAGTGACAGTTATGGCTAAGCCTGTGAGTCTGGAGTTATGCCATGGTTACATTACCCAACCAACATTTTGATGTGGTAGCGACTTGTCAATGGACGGCACCAACCCGTCACTCAAAGCTGCCATGCCCTTAAACATGACTTACATTTGTATTAATAACATATGAACAGGTGAGTTTCACCTAATTCACCCCCTGTACAGTTGTCACAGATAGGGAAATTAGTTATAGTGGCTAAAACCATTTTTTGTACCAGGCTGTAAACATGTTTCTTTCTGCTGTAAAGTTAAAGCATTTTAACATGGAGCTCTCTGGGGATTGACCTGCTTTTGGAGCCAGCCTCAAGTGGCCATTAGAGGAACTGCAGTTTTGGCTTCATTTTTAAGCCCTGTTGGGTCTGGAGGGGAAGTTTAAGTTTTACTGTTTCCCATGAACTTTTAGTTTGATCTTGTGTAAAGCTTCTGAAGTAGCATGCATATATTCAATGGACACTTAACCCCATGAATTTATGTATTTATTTATTTTTTGCACATCATATTTTATAGACAAACCAATGATTCTGTTTAATTGGAATATAAACGATAGAATAATCAACATTGTTGACAGCAGTACAGAGTCAGACTAAAGGTCTGTCGTGTCAGCTGTGGGCCGTTAGCCTTTAGTAATGCTTTCTCTCCCCTTTCGTTCTCAGCAATGGCTGATTCATCACTCATGTAGAGAAAATCACTACCATGACTCACCATGTAGGACTGTTCTTGTTCAATCAATATGTCTTTGGGGTCAGTTGAATAGAAGGTGTGTTACACAGGTGGTGTTCCTGTGATAAGCCTCGAGGAGTAGCTCTCCATCTTCTCATGACCTACAGTGTGTGTGTGTGTGTGTGTGTGTGTGTGTGTGCTGTAAATGAAAGTAGTGGTGTGAGAATTGAAAAAGAGAGCTGGAGAGAGAACATCACACCCTGGCTGCTGTCACATGTCTACACAACTGGCCAATGCATGAAGCAGGTATGATTGCAGAATGTTCTGTTCCGGAAAGTTGAGCTGCCAGCATGCTTCATCAGAACTGCTTGTTGGATGTTGGAACAGCTTATGTCTTCCCCACACTTTTTCCCACGTCAAAATAGGTAGGGCTGTGTCCAACATTTTTTGTATTTTTCCCAATCAGACAATCCGCCATTCACACCCATTTCACGCTGTCATTGGCCGGCTATGTGGAGGTGAGAAAGGGGCCAGGGTTTGAACTTCTCCCTCAGGTTAATCTTTTCATTTGTTACACAACTATTCCTGTCACTTGTCATGTGAACAACTGAGTGCAACACTGTGAATGCCTTCCAGGTTAGATATATTGCATAACAAGATGACATCTAACCCTTCTGTATGGCAGCTGGCTTTCCACTCAGGCTTCTAGTGTGCAAGGGTGCCCCCAGAAATTTTTCTTAGGAGTGGCCAGATGGGGCCACTAAAAGTCTTGGGGTGGCACACTAAAACCAAAAGCTAAACTAAATTTCAGAAATTTTATTAAGCTGTTGTAGTATGTAGGCTTGTTGAAAACTATATCAGTATGGAAAGTTAGGAAGTTAGGAATCACATACTGATATACTTTGGTTTCTTAATCTTAATGTTACAAATTATCTAATTTGCATAAAGTAATACTGGTGCAGTTAACATTTTGAGTTCCACGACAATCATGTTTTAATGTGTCATGTATCTATACGTGTGAGTTGATGATTCTTCTTCAAATAGGCTGATTGTCCTTTTCCTGAAAATAGTATTTCACCACAGTATTTACTGTTCAATGGTAAGCTCGTCATGTTTCTGAAAACACTAAGAAATGGGCAACTCAGTTACAAAATCTTGGTTTATGTTTTATCAGCACTGCTTAGTTTTACTGCTTGATCTGAGTATGATCTAAGTTTGAGAGAAAGAGAGAGGAGCGGGTCTGTCTATAGATCCATTTCTATACTCTTTGTGTCTGTGGTGGTGGCATGGGTGGTGGGCAAAACAAAGTTGCGAAAGCACAGCATGGCGTGTTTTGCATCATCCAGCAGAGTTTCTCTTGGAGGGGAGCAGGGAAATCTAGGCACTAGTTACACCTACTATCCACATGATTTTGATACAAAGCTGGTTGAAAATTGGCCAAGTACCCTTTTGAAAAGACAAATATACAGCTTTAATTTGAAGGAGTACATTGATTGGAAGGAGCAACACATTTACTGGAACAAGTTTTTAGGGGAGACTGGTGGGTACCCATTGAAAACTTTTTCATTCAGATATCTTAAGGCGAGAGTTCAAGGGACCCCTTTAAAAAAGACCATGCCAGTTGTTCCCTTGCTGAAATTTAGCCTAATTTGGAGTGTTATTTAGTCCCTCTTCCTGAAAAGCTATTCTGACATGGTTGGTACCAGTGGATGCCTTAGGTTGTCGACTATGGCCTTCTACCTCACTTAAGTAATGAGTGGAACACAGGCTCTTAGAAATAGTAATGTCGGCCTCTAATTATTTTCACCAGGAGGGACCAGCAATTGTATCAAGGTGGGCTTTCAGATGCTGTGAGACAATCAGACAAGCACTTCCTTTGAGAATAGTCAGACTTTTATAGTATGAGAGAGGACAGGCAGGAAGTGTGGAGGCGATAGGACACAAAGTCCTGTGAGTACATCACTGGGAGGTAGGGAACAGAGGAGAGCGTAAAGATTGAGGAAGGCACGTAGGCAGGAGGAGGGAAGGAGGCGGTGGTGAGTCACTTCAAAGATTTATGGGTAGTGCTGTCCAATAGTGCAGCGCAGCCAGCAGGGGTTTGGATCAATCTTAATTAGTAGTTGACTCCAATGCAGCACCTCTGCCACCCACTCCCTTTGCTGTCCAGCCTGGCTGAACTGTCTAGCCCCA
Organism: Epinephelus moara; assembly: GCF_006386435.1. NCBI lineage: Eukaryota > Metazoa > Chordata > Actinopteri > Perciformes > Serranidae > Epinephelus > Epinephelus moara. The sequence continues at coordinate 5,382,231 of NC_065528.1, forward strand.
TTATCTTTAAAGCATCACAACAGTCCAGTAAGACACATTCTATAAATGTTATTCTCAGGCTTTAGCTTTCTTTAAATGATGTATAAAGATGGTGAGGAGGGCTGATACAGTGCCATGATTAAGCCAGCACAGCTCTTATTTTATCTGGTCATTAACTTTATCAGGCTCATATAAGCCACCAGCACATGGGGGATGATAAGATGTTAATTTATGCAAAAAAGGCATATACTGATACATGTCATCAACGACTTTAAATATAGTAACCACATACTGTACTACACAACACAACCAGAATCTGTGCTTAAAGGGCCAGTGTGTAATATTTGGCATGGTTTATTGTCAATCTGAATCTGAATCTGAATATTCTACCCATTAATATGTTTATACAAGTGTATAATCGCTATAAAATAAAATTTGTTTGGTTTTCGTAGCCTTATAATTATGCTT
>NC_065528.1:5383192-5464905 GCF_006386435.1 Epinephelus moara
GTAACATGGTTTAGATTTCTAAATAAATATTCACCTCATCGCTAGATAGACCTACTCCTGAAAAACTCGTGCGCAAGGCTTTTTGTCCCTACGAGGCCACCGTCATTTACCCGACGGGAGGGGTGAGCGAGTGAGCCCTGCAATCTAGAATTCGACCACTGATGTCACTGTTTTCAACCCATTTTACACACTGGCCCTTTAAGTATGATCACTGGGACTGTGCCTTCAGTAGTAACTACTGTAAATTCTGACAGCTGTGGCCACAGGCATTATGTTTTTGGGTTGTCTGTCCATCCGTATATCTTTCTGTTAGTTTGTTACTTCCATTTTTGTGAATGTGGCCATCATCAAACCCCAAAACTTAGAAACAGATGAGAAGACATTTGGTCACACTCTAAAAAAGAATCCACTGGTTCAGCTTAAAAAGATTAAGGTAACAATTTGCATGCATCTTTTTAAGTAGTTCCAACTCTGGCATTATTGAGTCAGTCCTATGAGTCTTTTATATTCTGACAAACTCAATTGTTTCAGTACAACAAACATGATTTGCTTTGACCTTGAAACACTTTATTAAGTTGAACCAACTAAATATTAATCCAAAAGTTTTGTTGATATTTAGTGTCCAAATTATTTTGTTTAAGCTATTCTAACTTATTTGTTTTAATTCCATCCTACTCAAAAATGTCAGAAATGTTTTTTGATTTAGACCAGTTTCTTAAAATAACTGTCAACTGAAACACATTAATGAAACAAATGTAATTTTTTTATGCTTAAAAACATCTTTATATTAAACGTTATCCACTAACCCCATGAATGATTTTTCATAGTGTAGATACTGCCTTGAAACCAATCAGATACCAATCCTGGGAGTCCACCTCAAAACCGTGCTGATTGTATAGTTTTATGTGCTGCTGGGTTGAAGATGTGTGTGAAGCATCCACATTTCGCCAATAAATACACTTACTATCTTTTATTAAATTCCTTCAAAGACCTTACTACACATTTCATGTGAGACTGGACAGATGTGGATGTAAACTGCAACTCAACTAGTTGGTGGAGGCGTACAACCGTGAGGAGGTAATTCAAGTTGTTGGTAGTTAAACATTGAACATGGAAATGACTGCAAATTGATAAGTGTATTAATTACTGTAATTAGTGTAAAAGCATTTGTGTTCAAAAGAGAAACTCGAATCAGCTGTGTTGTGGGTAAAAATGACATGACACCTCTCTCTAAGTGTCAGAGTGCACTCTGGCACAAACCGGACCGTTCCTAAATTTGAAGTGCAGTTGGAATGTACCGTTTGGTTATTCAGAACAACACACTTGCGGAGCAGCAGAGCACCTAGTGGGCACTCTGTCCGTGGAGACGAAGCAGCAGAGCAGAGTGACTGTGTGATTAACTTAATGGTTAGTTAATTCATGCAGAAATAAAACGCTTTCTTACGAATAAAAGCACTCTCATTTTAGCATAGAGCGTCAGATTGGATTTTTGAACGCACCCTAACACAGAAATAAGAGCCATGTTTCCATGGTAATAATTTAGTGACTCCTATCTGTCATGGTTACTTGGTTAGCCATGTTTTTAATTTGAAAAAAAGTCATAATTTACCCAGAATTCATAGCATATTAGTTCTACTTAACCACTCTGTGCAGCTTATTTCTTGACACGTCTATCTGAAGTCTGACTGTTAGCTATATCTAAACTATAATCAAGGTCTGTCTCTAGCCCTTTTTACAAAGCGATTGCGCCATAGAGCTGGTACAAAGTCTTTTCTTCATGCTTTACATAGAAGCAAACAACAGTGGGATCATGCTGCTGTGTGATTTTAGACAGCATGCCGACAACACGGAATTCAAAGAGGCATGACATGTAACACAAAAGCATCAGCCTCTAGTGTGCCATATGACATACATGTTGGCAATGCTTTATAAACAACAACGACATTAACATGGCAATAACAATCATTTACCATCCCTGTTATATGGCTTGGAGTGTAAGGAGCTCATGGACCTCACTATTTTCCAAATTTGCAGACATTTTTAGCTGGTGTTCTTCTTCTTTGAGTTAGCTGCTAACTGCTATCACCTATGTTTTAAATCTACCATGGTTGGTCCCGTACATTACATGCCATCATAATGTCACACCCGTGCTGGCTATGATCCCGTCCTGTTTAGGCATTGTTTAGGCACTGTTGCAATCTTAAAGGCGTGACAACTCTGTCTCCCAATTCAGCAATACCTTTTACACAGAACAGTGAGGCGGCATAACAGCCTGAGATTCCTGCCTTGAAGTTGCAGTGTAAAAGGGGCTTCTGTGACCCTTTAAATGTAAGTGGAAAATATGAAACATTTATGAAATTTCTAAACAATTAAATTCAGTGTGCTGAAGCACCTGCTAAGGGTGGTGTTCATACAGTGGTTTAAAACAGCCCACTTACCAGAAGAAAATATTGACATTGTATTTTACTACAAACCTCAGATATGTTACATTTGTGTGTTTCATACTGTCTAAAGTGACGTAGTATATGAGCTGACTTTGTCATCAGGAGGTGGTGGGGACGGCGTGACAGTTGCGTGCAGACCGCTGTTCAAAACCAACAAACAAAACAGCAGGTGTTTTTAGCAACCTGTTGCTCTTTTACCATTAGGGATAGTGCCACAAAGAGCAATTGTTTCTTACCAAGACATTGCTGTACTTTTTGTGCCACCAAAGCGGGTATTTTGAGCGAAAAAATGATCTTATCCTTACCATAACCAAGTGGTTTTTGTGCCTAATTTCTAACCATGATAACCACAGCGTTGTTGGGGCGGCAGATCAATTCTTGGCTTCTCCAGTCCACATGTCGAAGTATCCTTGGGAAAGATACTGAATCCAGAATTGTAAAGAAGCAACAGCAGATGGCACCTTGTATGGTAGCCTCAGCCACCAGTGTGTGTGAATGAGTGTGTGATTGGGTGAATGTAACCCATAGTGTAAAAAGCACCTTGAGTAGTTGGAAGAGTCCATTTACCATTTGTTGAAACGTAAAGAAAGTTTCACTGTATCCACTACATAGTAATGTGCAAATGTATCATTTCCGTGGTTTGCAGAAATGCACAATGGCAGCATTTATTCTGGCAACTGGGTTGGGTTTAAAAGAGAAACAGAATTGGAACAAAAGCCTACTGTATCAGTAACAGATTTTGCCACCACCTAATTCCACATGATCACAAAGTGACAGAATCCCATCTGGCTTCATGAGAGTACTCTAAACTGAACATTTCTGTTGTGCTTTTGTTGAGTCTGGTCTCACTATTGCTGCGATCAGCTCCCTGTAAATGAGGGTGAATTTATAACATTGCAGCACTAACAGCCAATAACAGTAGCAGTTGAGCTGCTTCAAAAAGTAGCCTGGTTTGCAGTGTGTGTGTGTTTGTGTTTGAGAGGCTCTGGGATTCTCTGTCATTCAAATATTGAAGTCTTCTCCAGTCTGCAGTCAGCAGCATGTCTTGATCTTTCTTGCACAGGTAATAGTGCTGCTGCTGCAGCAGTCTCCTGCTGGGAACTTCTTTTGCTCCTCCTCACTCACTTCATCTTTCATGTACCAACATTACTTCCTCATCTTTTCATCATCTTTGTCTCCATCATTCCACTCTCAAACTTTATGGCTTTTGAACACAGTTTCTTTCTTGCCTTGAGTATATTTGTGATTGGAATTATCTCTTGCATTTAAGCCTAGAATTGCTATAATTATCCAGCGTTACCTAACTTTATTCTGTGACTACTTCTTCAGAACATATTGAAGTCCCAAGCTTCTCATTTCAATTGATAAACAACATAACTGACATCAGTTCAATGAAAGCAATATTGCCATTACCTTTAGAGGGTACCAGCAGAAATTTTAAGGTTTTCAGTTAGTGCTGGAGTCTCGAGACTGACAGTTGAGCCACCTAACGGAGGCCCACTGGTAGACTTAACAGTAACAGTGTCTGTTCTGGTCTTTAGATGGGGATTCTCATAATCTTGTTTTTCGAGTGAGTGTGGTAATTGTTACAATTGAACAGAGCTGAAAACAGCTATGAATGTCTGTTCAGACAGACAGCAATGCAAATTCTTACACACGAATTCGACTGCTGGACCGTTTGCACAGTCTTTGTTGATTCGCCTCAAACAGCAACAGAGGCGCCAACTGTGTGTGTTTGCTTTCAGCTCAGCCTTTGACCGATCTCAGAACTCAGCAAAAACTCCAGTTCTTTCTGTTGTTTCCCTCCAGTCTCTCTCCTTTTTCCTCTCGTCTCTCTACATTTAATGAAGAAGGTCCACAAAGCCTGAAGATACGTGCACACTTTTCTCAAGTTGAACCTTTTCAACTCCCACAGACATGGGTTCATGTTATGTTTGAACACACCGTGAGACCTCTAATAAGCTCCAAAACAGACAGGGGGAGCAGAGGGATATGCATATGAAGTGCTTTGTAGGTATGTCACAATAACACAAATTTATCAGTTGATACCAGTACCAGTGAAATTCCATGATTCTTGATATCCAATTCGATACCACACCACAAATCAATAAATCCCATGCGCTAGACATAACTCCTTTATCAGATGTATTATTAAAGCTTTATTATTTATCCCTGGTGATCCACCTTGAATGCAAAGTACTGGTCTTTGTAGTATTTTGTGCATGAGGACACATATGTTAATACGTAACCTGCAGTTTATTAATATATTTCTCTTCCACTGTTGTTGTTGTTCAGCACATCTAACATGTAAATGTTGGTCTTTGTGGTAGGCTGTTTGTCCCGCCCCTCTTCCACTGTGATTGGACAGATGGGTAAAAAGTGACAGTAACAAGCACAGCACGTTACCCAAAGGTGAACAATCTTCAACTCTTTGTAAAAAGAAAAACGGCAGAAAAGATGGGATTTAATGGCACACTAGAACACTTGAAGGCATATATGCTGCCTTGTCAGGTCTGCAAGAATTGCATCCCTGGTGTGCATGCTACCTATGGTACTGGAGAAAAACAAGTACCATCATGTTTTCAGAATTTTGACATCGACATGGTACAGAAGTATTAGTTTTCGTGACATCCCTAGTGCTTTGCATTCTACATCGAGTTTTTCCATTATGCTTTTCCAGTGCATGTGCAGGGTCCAGGCTGTTATAAATGTGGCTTGTGTACAATTGTCAACAAAGATGCACATAGACATGAGCAACTGATAAAATGTATACCATGTGGAGGGGCCTTTGTCACTACGCAGATGTGGAAACTATCATTTGCTCCTGACCTTTTCACCTCTCTTATTCTCTAGCATAGTCGTGACTTGAGAGTATTGGGTCTTTGTATCATAAATGATCTAATCCTCTCAAACTTAGGTAGTAGAATCTTTCAACCAACAGAGTTCTCTAAGGTATCAAGAACCCTCAGGTTGGTTCAGTTATTGATAACTTGATTACCATCTCACCAGCTGTTAGTTGTTTTCTGTGGGTGTTTTTATGGGAATATGGATTGTTTACAACATTTTATTGTAAGTGTGTCATGCAGTGTGGGACTCACACTGGTCTGGTCTTGGTCATGACTTGCTCTTGACCCCTCTAAATCCTGGTCTTATCTCAGTCTCAAAACACTCTGGTCTTGGTCTTTACTTGGTCTCACCCTGCCTTCGTTTTGGTCTTGAGTCTTGAGATGGCCTTAACCTCTCAAAGTCTTGGTCTTGTCTTGGTCTCAAAACACTCTGGTCTTGGTCTTGACTTGGTCTCACCCTGCCTTTGTCTTGGTCTTGAGTCTTGACTTAGCCTTTACCCCTCAGAATCTTGGTCTTGACTCAGTCTCAATATACTCTGGTTATGGTCATGACTTGGTCTCACCCTGCCTTTGTCTTGGTCTTGTCTCAGTCTCAAAACACTCTGGTCTTGGTCATGACTTGGTCTGTGTTTCGGTGGCCATGAATGCCTACTGTATATTTTTCTTGACTTTGTGGATACAATGAGTAGTTATTTCTCACATAGTTAATTCAATAAAATGTGCATTTACACACCGTTAATTCTGTGTATATTAGTGCAACAAGAGTCGTGCCATATACTCACCATTCTGCTGCTCTGAGATTCTCTGTTCTCATTCACTAATGAATTCCATTTGCTGTTCTTTAACATTTGCCTTTTGTGGAGCATGGTCGAGTTTCCTTTAATGAACTCAACAAGTCCTGCAGACATTTCAAATTAAAAGCCCACAGAGAAGAGGAGGGATGCTGTTTGAGTAGCTGGAAGGCCTTTAATGTGACAGTTTCATCGACGGTAGCTTAACAGCAATCAGTGCAGCACAATGGAAGCAACTGGAAATAATCAGTAAATTTAAATGTCTGTGTTACAAAGTGAGAACAAGAGCAGCAGAGTGGGGGGTTTGACACGACTCGTGTTGCACTGATGAAATTAGTGCTGTGGAAATGCGCTTTATATTGACTTTATCAAGACAAACATGGCGGCAGTGATGAGTTTGCATTAACGGCAAGTTAAAAGAGAAGCTGATCAGAAAACAGGGAAGTTTGTTCTTATAATACAATGTACTTTTAAAACAAGTGGAAAAGACTTGTCTCTAATATAAGACTATTTCCAGTAAAGTCCTGGATCCTTCTGCAGCGGAGGTAAAATAGTGTACACGATTGGAAATGAATGTAACACATTGTATTTCTTAAAGTTTTCTACACTGATTTTCTTTTATTTTGTCTAAATGTTTTGCATCATCTGTCTATATGTCTAGTTGTTTTTGACTATATCAAACAAACGTGTTCACAAAAAAGCCCTAGTACAAGTTTATTAAAGCCTCAGATCCTAAAGGGATAGTTTGGATTTTTTGAAGTGGGGTTGTAAAGGGTATTTATCTATAGTCAATGTGTAACATGCAGTAAATGTGATGTGTGTGAAGCATCCATGTTTTCACTGACATGGGTGTAAACTGTAAGAGAATCTTGACTGGTGCACAGAGGCATACAACTGTGGGGCGTTCTTTTTAGTTTTTAGGTGGAATTTACCTTTAGGTTGCTAAAATACGTTTTGCTGATGCCACCATCCACAGTAGCACATTGCTTAGCTTCCATATCGGACTCCAGCCTGGCTCTCCAAACTGGGGGAGTGCTGACTAGCACCTCCCGTATGTAATAACCAACTAAAGATAAGCATGGTAAATGTGGTGCAGTGACAGAACTCTGCATGCAGGTCATGTTTGTCCAATCTAGTGTAATCGTTGGCAGAATGGACCGCATATTTCACAGCTGGGTTGGTCACATTGTCAATTAATTGCTGTGTCTATTTTAGGGATTGTTTTCCCTGCTTGCCTGTAGGCCTTTTCTTTCACCTCTCCTGTGTTCTTCACACAACTCTGTCAGCACTCAGGAAGGTGAAATGTTGATGTCACTCTTCCTCCCCTCACCACTGATTGTATGTTCTCACTGTTGGGCTCCAGGCCCACTCAGAGATGGTGACGTCCACCATTAATCCATCCATTGTCAGAAACCACTGGTGCCTGCCTGGAATTTATTAGAGTTAACCCTCCAATTCTAATCAGTAGATATCCTGAGGTTAGGTGTGGAGCCCCGGGGAAATTAGAGCTCCACTCAAGACCTCATATTTCATTTTAGCCTCATTCCCATATACCATGTCCTCCAGGGAGTACAATCCACGACCCTTGCAACTTTGACAAATTCGAGGCCTGCAAGGGTGTGAACCAAGGAGGAGAGGGCAGGCAAGCAGGTGGAGGTCAGGTGTATAATGCAGAGGTGGGAATGAGACTGAATAGTGTGTTGTAATACATTTGAACTCATTCATTCTTAAACATCTCTCAGGGGTGGTGTATAGAGTCCAGCTCATTTCTCTTCAGCAGCGCAACTTCGTAAATGCACAGACTATGTACTGACATGAGGTACTTTACACGTGTCCCAAAAGTGTTAACTTGCATTATAGTTCGCTTTTCAATAACCCAATAATATATAAGAAATATCAAAATGTATATTAACAAAAAAATGTTGTTTTTTTTTACTTAATTTAACTGAAACATCATGGTCTGATTATCACAAAATCACAGTTATCACAGTTTAGCTGGCTAATTAAAATCCAGCAGAAACATCAAGTGTTAAGTCAAACTCAGCAACCTTTTTATTAGTTTTACCTGCCTAATAAAAGGTAGACAGCATTCTGCCTCCAAAATCCCCTGAAAAACTGTGTGAGGTGAAAGGGACAGGTGCATGCTGGTGTTCTGAAAACAACAGGAGGTTAGTAATTGTAGTTTGGCCTGATGATTCGGCCCACTTGCCAACACACCACACTGACACTGACAGTGACACACAGCTCATTAGGGTACCTTAAAATCTTTAGCACCCACTTGCTGCAGATTGTGTCAAAATTTGTTCTCTTTCTCAGAGTTATAACTCCTGAACACACAGACATGATACACATAGTTTTAGATTAACGGTGATGTCCATGCCAAATAAACGTCCATAAATCCACATAGAAATCATAGAAAAAAGTCTCCAGACTGACTAATCCAGTGACAGTCATTTGTCCATCCATGGATACTCTGCAAACAGTAACTGCTGATAGCTAATTCAGCTTACTGGGGATTTTGGTTTGTGCTAATTCAGTAAAATGATGCCGGTCTTTCAAATATCTAGGCACACCTCATGCTTCAAAGTCTTCTTTATAACCCTATCCCAAATCAGCCTGGTCTCACTTCCGGGGTGTCAAAATATGCCACTTGGGCAGTGTCCCTGGCATCATTTTAGTGTTACAGAGTCTGTATGAGATGCAAGGGGCTTTCAGTACAAAGAGCGTGAAAGTCCTGTTTGAAACTAAAAGTCGAGGTTGAGTTACTTTGTCACATTAGTTGTTAGTCATATCAACCACGATCTTTTCCTCGCCATGACCAAGGATTGTTGTTGATAAAACCTAAACGCTGACCCCTTTGTAGTCACAAATCGACTCAAGTCAATGGACGGACTTGATTAACGTCAACCACAATCTTTAACTAACCCTAACCATGTGTTGTTGTTTTTTTATCAAATGCCTGGGTCTTCAACAGGGGGTGGAATATGTATGGAATCACACGAATCCAACATAATTTGCCTTTTGCAACAACCCTGTGAAAGTGGATTTTGACCCCCCCCCCCACCTACCTGAAAAGCAAGTACAGGTCAAAACTGCAGCCTGAGGCTGACAAGGCTCTTTGCCTGGCAACCTCCATCTGCCAGATTTAGTATGCATTGCGGTTTGATACAATATATGTAGTAGGGGGTTCCTACTCCATCTCTCTTTCACCGAAGGGGTCCTTGGCCGAAAAAAAAAAAAAAAAATTGAAGACCTCTACTCTCAATCTACCCACGGACCCCTTCATAGTCACAGTAGTCGACTATCAACCATGATGTTTTTCTTACCCAAACCAAGTGGTTTAGTTGTGTAATCTTAACTGCCAACCCCTTCATAGTCACGTAAGTCAAGTCACGCTGGGAGAAATGCTTTCTATTTTGGGAATGCCTTGTTCTCAGTCACACTTAAACATGTGGACTCTGCCTGAGCACAACCAGTGTACATTACTGTACAGTCAGTATAGTACAGTCTTATCTGTTGGCCACTGACCAGCTTCAGATGAGCAGGTGGACGTTAAGGGCCTTAGTATGGGCTGTTTGGTCACATTTAAAGGCAAAAATGTTTCTACCTCTCCCCAACTGCCACAATGGAAATGGGGCAAAAGGCCTGCTTTCATAGCCTTCACCTTGCTGCATCCCACTGCATCTCATCTCACTTAGGACAGTCTCTACTTTAAGGTGTTCATCATGTTTTACTCAGTAGTAATTATGGAAGGGTATGTCCGCACACCTCAGCTGTAGTTATGAATGAGGACTAAGCACTGCTCTTCAATTTCCCCCACCAAAGTCCCAATCTGAGGTCAACTGAAACAGCTGAGCTACCTCAATGGCAGCCGAGCACACTTCCTTCACTGGTTAAGACTGTAAGATGCAGTTGAAAGTTGCTTGTCTGCTGTGAGAGGGGACAAAAAGGGGATGCACACAGCAGAATCAGTCTCTCACAATCAGTGTCTTTAAACAAAACAAAACAAATTAAAAAAATATCTTCATGGTAAATATTGGTCCAAGTGCGGAGAAGCCTTCATTACAGGAAGGAGCAAATGTTTGAAGCAAACAACACTCATGAATAGTATTATCATTCAAATACAGGCTCAGCATCTTTCTCTCTCTACATCTACTTTGACATATTAATGCATACATTTAACTAAAATGCACAGGTGAGTACTTGCAATGCATGCTTACACATACATGCTAATTAGTTTTGCTTTCTTTTTTCATATTTATAAACCTCCATACAATTTCACAAGAGGTTACCCACTATAACCAGTGTTCTGCAAACACCTGTCACTACAAAGACATACATTAAATACAACTTCTGCTCCATTCCTGTCTTTCACCACACTCAGTTTGTCATTGTTATATAAATCATGGGCCAGGATTGCTACTACACCTGCTGGCTTCATACATTTGCTGAGGGTGACCTATTTTTAGCCACCACTCAACACTAAAGCATCAGCCAAAGCAACATGCAAACATGAAGCTCATGAAGCGGTGGGTAGAATACATTGGCTGAAATGCAATCTCAGAACCCATCAGCTATCGTCTAACAATTTTTTTATGCCTCCACACCAGTGACAGCTGTAGCTCGAGGCATTATGTTTTCGGGTTGTCCATCCATCTCATTTTAGAGAATGCAATATCACAAGAGCACCTTGAAGGTATTTCCTCAAATTTGGCACAAACAACCACTTGGATGCAAGGATGAATTGATTAGTATTTGGTTGTCAAAGGTCAAGATCACTACAATCTGGAAATCCATTGGTAAAAATAAATAAATAAATAAAAAATAAGGATTTTTTTTCTTCCTTTACCTCTGGAGGCACTGCCCGTAGTTTTTTTGTTGTTGTTTACAAATACTTCCAGGTAGAAAACCGGCAGAGTTTAGATATATATATATATATATATATATATATATATATATATANTAACTCAATATATGGTCCGTGAAAAAAATATTTTTTCCAGCGGATATCTTAGTTACAACATGATTGAGCTAGCAAAGCAGTTTTGTGTTGCTATGTGTGGTATTTATTCAGTTTTGATGTAGTCGTCTTTCACACAGGGCTGCCGACAGATTCTACAATGTAAATTGCAGAATCTGTCTTGAGAGATTAAGATCACATGGCGCAAATGTTTACTTGGCCTCAATGAAGAACTGATTCGATTTTGGTGGTCAAATGTCAAGGTCACTGTGACCTTGCATCTGTCTCAATCTTGTAAACGCGATATCTCAAGAACAACATGAGGGAATTTCTTTAAATTTGGCACAAACATCCACTTTGAGTCAGTGATTAACTGATTAGACTGATGACATTTTATATCCAAAGGCTCGGACGAATCCTGACACCATTCAGATTGTACCTGCGACCCACCAGTTGGGAACCATTGATGTAAACTGCAACTTTACTGGTCGGTGGAGGCTCACAATCGCAAGGTAGTAATTACTTTTTATATATCTGCATTCATTTGCAGATACCAGTTCATGGAGATTAACCGAAATGAGTGAAGAAGTCTTGGCCCGACTACACCGGAAACCCTGAAATATTGGCTGTTGCTCCCAAAGGCTTATTGTCGTCCTATTTTTATTTATAGGCCAATGGAAGTGGAGCGTTTAAAAAGTTGATTTACATGTTTTGCTACTCTGTGAGACAGAGTCATTAATGCAGTGATGAGTGATCCTGATGAGATCCTGGTACGAAAGACAGGTAGAGCAGACCAACAAACAGGTACATTAGTCAAAACCATATCATTCTCACAAAATTTGGGTTTATGCAGATACAGGTTCAAGGCTTTATGTGCAAAAAAGGATGAAAGTGGTCCACGACCAATTTTACATTAAAGGTAATTTTATATACTTTATTAATCCCTGAGGGGAAATTCAATTTTTGCACTCTGTTGTCAATTACACACAGGTCTGAACACACACATGCACAAACAGGACCTATACATGCACTAAGTGGAGAGATGTCAGAGTGGGCTGCCCATGACAGGCGCTCCGAGCGATTGGGGGGGTTCCGCATTTGACCCATCCCCTGAGGGAGCGGTGAGCAGCAGCCCCCCAATTCCAACCCCTGATGCTGAGTGCCAAGCAGGGAGGCAATGGGTCCCATTTTTATAGTCTTTGGTATGACCCGGCCGGAGATCGAACCCACGACCTCCCAGTCTCAGGGTGCACACTCTACCACTAGGCCACTGAGCTGGTCATTTTACTTGTCGTGGGAAATAATACCTAGCATGAGGTCTTGTGTGGATCTGGAGGAGCTTATATGTTAGGTCTGATTAAATAACCCTGATGAAAAGGTGATGAACAGATGTTTACCAAGAAGGGGGGTCTAACAAAAAGATATTGTTGATTGCATTATGGGAAGCAGAGGTTACATGTTTTTTGTGACTTGACCCATTTTGATGATTCATTTTTAAGTATCTCCTTGGCATCTTTATGCCTTTTTATTAGTGAGTTTCCAGGAGAGAGATGACGAAATGACAAGAGAGAGATGAGGAAGGCAACAGAGACCCCTTGCAGGATTTGGCCGTTATGACTCATTGTCAGCACCTTTAACCCCTTGGCCACCAAGGAGTCCTGACCATGCATTTTGTTTCCCCTGTCTTTTGTGATTCCCCTTACTTTAAACTCACTGGTGTAAGGTATATGTTATACTACCAGACACTAGGATGGTATGGCTGTTTAAACAACAAGGAAATAAAAGCGGGTTACCGTTGCAATTCACAAAATGGAACACAGTGTAACCTCTTGTTCACACAGACACAATAAATGTTGTGACGGTTGAGCACATAATACATACAATACACACTTGACTGTGATTAGGCATTTACTTGTGCCTGTCACAACTCTGGAATTGTTCTTTTTCAGGCAATGTGATTTCATGCACGGTTTCTCATATTAAAGTTTCAGTAGCTTATCAAAATTCTGTCATAGAAAACTGAGAAGACTTGACAATCAGCTTTTCTTCCATTTTCTTTTAAGAACTGTCTTGCAGTTGAATAGAGAAGAAAATTACTCTGTGTTTCTGTTTTCTGAATGAATCAAAATGAACATAATTGGTTGTTACCTGGTTGTCCTCCTGTATGTTGAAGAACAATTGCATAAACCTTTCTCAACTACCCCAAGTCACGCTGCTGGGAGAATTTTGAGTCTTGAGTTATTTCGATGAAGTCAGGATGTTATTTTCAAAGATCTGTACACCCTGTCACACCTCAAGTGTTGACTCCATATATGTGGATGAGGGGTATAGTAAACTACAACCATAAATTATGTTGGGGTCAGATAGGCTGCTGTAAAGGAGAAGGTTCACACAATCCTGTTGTTTAAAGTAAACAAAGAAGCTTTTTATCCATCTCTGGTTGCTTTCATGTTGTGTCACAGGCAGCTGTTGTGTTGTGCCAGCCTTACACCAAATGACTTTTCAAGTGATTTCACTGTTGGAGGCAAATTTCCAATGTCAGAATAATATCATGACAGTATTACCTCAGTAGGTGTGCATTCCTGTGATCTCAATTGTTTGGTATAAGGTGGTCATAAAACCCAGGCTAGGGTGTCTTAAGTCAGTTTTTATCTTGTCTTGACATTCCGACAAAATCAAACATGTTTAATACAGTCATAACTTTTAAGTCTTGGCTCATCACATGCTGAAATTGAATGATATGAACATTGCAAGATCCCCAGTCTTTGCAAAATCTTATTGCATGTGACTTAAAGTTCACATTGTCTCTAGATGTGAGAGGCTGTCAGACTTCAGTCTTTTAAAGTCTTCTCATGTATGAAAGGCATTATTGGTTTTGCTTTAAAAGATCACTGACAAACAGATCAAAGTTGAAACCGACCATACTATGTTCAAGGTAGCACTGTCACAAGGTTCAGCATCTTAGCTCTCTTCATAGGAAAACAAGTGCTTAAACTGGTGCAAACTGACTCTGTATCTAATCATGTATAGAGAGTTACAGTGGGAGGAAAATCAAATCCTTATCTGAAATTGGTAGCTGCATCAGCATGTTCTGGATAATTTAATTCCACCTCGGTTTGAAATGGAGTTGTCTTTCTGGGCAGTTCAGCTCTCACTGCTGCTTCTCACATTCAAGTCTCAATAAAATGAGAGGCTGTCAGCCATTTGTGTTCCTCAAATCTTCTGGTGTGATCACACAGTTAAATATCACCCTCTAACAGCTTATGACACCTCGACAATGGCATCTAAGAAACCCATTTTACCAGCAGTCCTACTTCCATTGTTTTATCTTGGTTATACACCATTTATCCCCAATAATCTGTGTTGGTGTAAGAGACAACAGGAATGGAAGTAGAGAGAGTGTAATAGAACCTTACCAGTGAACAGGGACTTTGCTTGATATCATTTTGAATGACATGAGCAATAATTGCCCATCACTGGTGTGATGAAGTCATTCCACAAAGCTGGTGAGGTGGAACGAGAGCCATGTGCTGACATTGGGATTGTAACCCTTCAAGCATCCTGCAGCAGTTCCAACACTCCTGCAAACAGGGGCTTTTCCCTCTCAGTTGTCTTTCCCAAGTGGCAGATTGCTAAATTGTAGTACTGTACCTCACTTTCCACTAAATAATCTGTCAGTGACCTTGCACAGTTTGAACTGGAACTACTCCACAGAGCATTCTTGTTCAAGAAGAGATCATAGTTAAAGTTAGTTATGGTCCTAATAGGGATACTATATAGTGCTGCATTTACATTACTTAGCAGACTTTCAGAATGTACTTTGTCATTTAGCCTTGATAATCGGCTTCGGGGTTGCTGGGTTTCCAGCTTATCCATGATTTTCAGTCTCAGGTCATTTGCTCATCTGTGTCATAAGGGCTTGTTGGGGCTTGGTACCTAATCCTGGAGCATGGGGTTGATGATCACATCCCCACTTTGACCTGTTGCTCTGACTGCCCCTTGCTGTAGCATGTTTGTTGTACCTCATCAATCTCTAGTTGTAATAGCAGTTGCTGTCTGTTGATGTTGGAACACTGGGCTAGGAGTTGGGTTTTGAAGCATCCATATATCCCACAACCTCTGCATATATCCCCTCTCCGCTCTGCATATATATGTATATATACATATATGGTACACTGAAACTGCAGCATATCATGAACCACCAAAATCTAAAAAGTTAATTGTTGAGTCCAAGTGGACATTTGTGATGAATTTAGGTACATTTACTTAAGGCGTTCTTGAGATATCCTGTTCACGAAAATGGGATGGATGGATGGATGGATGGATGGATGGATGGATGGATGGATGGATGGATGGAAGGATGGATGGACAAATGGAAGGATGGAAGGATGGATGGACAGACGGACGGACAACCAGAAAACATAATGCCTCCAGCCACAGTTTTCGCCAGCATGGAGGCATAAAACCTGTGGACATCATCAATCATTTTTGAGATGGAAAGGCAATTATAAAAGTGAAAAGATGAGAAAACAAAATATCTGAATTTCAAAAGGAGACACATCAAAGTGAGGTCCAAACACCCAATTCATTCTGCTCTGCTTTTATGTTTGGATGGGATGAATTTGATGAATTAACATTTCACTTTCCCGAAATGCAATTTCAAAACTTAATTTGTTGAAATCATCCTTGTCCTGTAGAGTTAGTGAGGGTGAAGATTTCTACAATGTGCCACTTGAGGTAGTGTGAGGTAGTGTGCTGGAAAATAAAAACCCTATTCTCCTCTACCTTTTCAGTAAGTCAGATACCAATTGTGTAAAGACAAGAAACATGCACAGAAAAAGGAAAACAGATTAACTGAGCTGACCGATTGACGTCAATGCTTTAGACCACTTAAAATGCCATTTGTGTCCAGGAATGTCAAGATTATAATCAAAAGGTGCTTCTGCCGGGTGGTGGCGGGTGGGTGGGCGCTACAGCTGTTGTGGCACATTGGAAGAGGAGCGGTACACGGCTTGACCTCATGCAACATGATCCTGTGAGCCTCAGCTCACAAACCTTGACTTACAATTCAAACGGCCTACACATATTTTAGACCTCAAGCATGACAGGAGAGTAATGTGTAAAAAAGCAGCCAATTGAGAGGAGTGTAGAAAGTGAAAAACTTTCCACCTTCTCTCACTAAAGGCCATGTACATGGCCTTTTTCCTGATTCTTTAATGTAATCTTATTCATACTGACAGATGTGTGTATATAATATCTAAGTATACATGTACAGACTGAGTTACAGAAATGTTATTGTTGAGGTGAAAACCTAATTTTTTCATACATCTGTCAATTTTGAGCCTATTCGGCTATTCAACTTCCACAACTTGTCTTCTATCAGATATTTGTTGTGGAAATGTATGCAAACACACATTTAATTAGACAATGCCTTATTTGCACATTTAAGCATAACATTTCTGAAAACACAAAAATAATAGTCTTAGTGTAAGTAATGAATTAGAGAAGTTGCATGGTGATATCAGTTGGTTAAAGGTTTTACCCTTTTCACCTGTAGCGTCTCCCCTTAAAATCTCATGAGAGCGTTGCCTTGTGGGCACATTTAAGCTTCATAATGTGATCCCTTCTCATTTCAGGCACTCCACAAGCTTCCTGTTGTGCAAACTTTAGGACAAGTAGGGGATATCTAAAGATGAACTTTGACCACAAGATATCTCGTAATGTCCCCAGCTCACCCTTTGATTTTAATAATTGCATGGCTTTCAGCACCAACTTCAGGATAAACTTTGCAGCTTTATTATGTTTGATTTCCAAAAGAATTGCTACTGATGTCAAATATGAAAGTATGGATCTAACCAGTAAAGACAGATCTCCAGCCAGTCTAAGGTAACGTTGTAAAGGTTTATTCAGAGAGAGTTGTAAACACCATCGTAAAAGCAGCAGGTACATGTGGTGGTTCCCTTTTCTTTACTTCTTTCTGACAGACAAGGTAGATTAACCATGAGCCAACCGCTGTGCTGTGCAGTGAAAATGGAGGTCAGAGCCACTAAAGACTGTTGACACTAGAAAGACTAAGGCACCATTAAGTAACAGCTGTGCAGAACAGTAGCACTGAAATGTCTCAGCTTCCAAAACCCACTTTCTACACACTTAACAAAAAAGGGTTCTTTCTGAAGGGCTGAGGCTTTACCCAGAGAATCATTTGCTTCTGAAGAACCCTTTTTTGAAGAAAAGGTTCTTCAAGGGCTCTTTGTAAGATTAAGGGGTTTAAGAAGAACCATTTTCATCTTAAATTGAAAAAACAACTACTGGCATCAACTCTGGTGGACATTCCTGCAGTCAGGCATGCCAACAGCATGCTCCCTCAAAACGTTTGATATTTGTGGCATTGTGTTGTGTGATAAAACACATAACAGGGTCTACCAGGAACCAAAAAGGGTTCTCCTATGGGGACAAGCCATAGAAACCTATATGTCTCTAGTTAGCACCTTTTATTTCTAAGTGTATACAAACAGGAATTACCCATTCTGTCAGGTGCCTGTTGGCTGTTTCTTAGCTTCCCAGGCACAGTCACTTTCTAAATGTTAAAATCACATCAGCAGCAAAGATAGGAGAGAGGAACAAGGGGAAGGACATGGGAAATTGTGTGATTGATGATGGAAGGCTTTCCAGATGAGAGATATCTCTGTAGGTTGTCTCCGGGGTATCAGCAAGACGTTAAGAACCTAAAAAGTGTTGAATTATGAAAACTGTCTCTAAAGCTGCTTCCCCATAAAACCTAATCCTTCCATATTGTGGGTATTAAAAGGTAGTCACACCCTTCAGATTTTATCCAAGTTTACTCCCTAAATCATCCAGATCAGCTGGGAAAATGTTGAGAGCTGGAACATTGCAGGGTTTAATGCATGATGTTTCTGAATGTTGTTCTTATTACATTTTCCAAAAAGATGATCAGATATCAACTCAATCCAAACCTGTCCTGCTTTTGCACTTAATATGCAAAATGGCATCCGCCCTAATGTCAGAAGTGGTCACCATGACAACATCCTACACTTCATTGTGTAGAGCAGGGAAACATAATGCCTTACCACAATCCCCCGCCTTCTGCGATCAACAGAGCTAATGGTAGATGATGCTTTGGCAGTATAACCTACCAACTACCTGTCCTTGAATTAGGAACACTTAAGTGTATTGCAGTTTTCTAAGTGCATGAGACATCGTTTCTCTCCTTTTCAGCAGTTCAAACCTCATGACAGAAATGCTCTTTAGTTGATCACTTGGCGTTCAAGGGCACCGGAACAGAGATGGTGACTCTCCTCATCATGTTAGCTCTGACTGACCAGCCTCCTTATTGGCCTGTTTGCCTTGTATGGTGTCATTATGACATGTCAAAGTACTGTACGAAATCACTGCTCTAAATTGTGGATGAATTCTATTTAGCTGCCGCAGGTCAGGGTGCTGGCTCACTTTCACACTGTCATGGTTTGCTCGGACATTTGAACAGAACTGTTGACACCATTACTAACGGCCGTGCTTTTTCGTGCTAGTTCTTAAGTTACATTGCCTGCTGGGAAAAGGTTAATCTGTTATTTGCGGACAAAAACATAATTGATGATAAAGTGTGACTAAAAATGCCATACTGTCTGAGATGGAATTTGAACCCAGATCCTGCTGTGCAGTATCTGGGCAATTTCAAGTCTAACTGAAATTAAATTGCTTTGTTTTGTTGTTATTTCTGCTGCAGCATACAGATCTGCCATGTAAATTGCCATTACTGGCACTCTTTTGAGAGTAAAATAGTGTTCAGAAGGACGAAATGTTTATTTTATAATTATTTGTTCTTATGAAGGTGCCCACTGTTTGTGCATTCACCAGTGAGAGTGATGTTAGTTCTCTAACTACGTTTTCAGACCAGATTAACATTTTTATTTTGCTCTAAGACCGCCGCCTAAGTCTCCTATTCGACATCACAACACAGCGGCTGCATCAGGTGCGGGAGATTTTGCCTACTTTTAGAAGAGATGACTCAGCCGGACGTTTCTTGCCGCTGGCGACTCCCGGCTTCACTTCGCGGCCTTCCAGAAGGGTGATACAAACTGGAACACAGCAGTGAGGGGCGGTGGAGCCTGAAGGCAGTGTACTTTAGGTGGTCCTCGCAAGTCGGCGATTTTAGGCGGCGGAAAGTCTCTTGGTTCGGCAAAAGAGCCCCTGCTCTGTGGACACTTTGACAAGTGGTTGGCAGCCGCTGGATCCCATGAATCTTTGATGGAGTTGCAGGTCTCTATTGGGCTATGGCTACTCGCTTATAATAAGGTTGAAAACAATCTCGTTGGCCGTTTGATGTTATTATCAAAGTTATTATTAACGCGTATAAAAATGTTGAAATCGCCTGGCTTTGTCACTTCAAGTATGATGTTACTGAAGGCACAGGAAACAAAAGAAAAACTCAAGACAGATAAGCAAAACTTAAAAGTATAAAATAACTTTGATCGTGAGCAAGAAAGAGTTATGTGGGAACCGAGTGTAAGAGTGTAACTGGTTAAAGCATAAACAGTATAGCTAGAAGGAAGGACGGCAAAAGAAAGTAAGCAAAAATGGAAAGACAAGCGAAAAAAGCTAAAGAAAAAAAAAGTGCAGAGATGCGCCAAGCTCAGTACTTTAATCCGACCAGTTGAGTGGGCGTATTTGAGGCAAGGTACATATTAATGAAGACACGTTGATTAATCAATCCAACTATATTTTAACTCGAAATACAATATGGGATTCCTTCCTTCGTTTCAAACTAACGCTGTCCTGTGGCATTTCATACATCAGCGACAGGTACTGCCGTGATAGGTGCCAACTGGTGGTGTATCATAACGCCACAAAAGGTTCCAACCAGCTGCACTATGTCACTTAAGAAATGTTAAGATGATATGCATAAAATGTACAAATGTAACGTATCCATGGTTTTCAAAAAAGTAAAATGCCTACATTTTCTTCTGGCCACTCTGGATTCCACTCATTGCCCAGCCCTGCTATGGAATGTGTCAGTGACTTCGAAAAACAACGTCCACATGAACAAAAGCTGAAGAGATTTCTCATTTCTAATTAGTTGAATGTATCTCTTGATGAGATTTTTAATCAAAGCTCCATGTGAGGTGCAGAAGGAGGATGAAATGGTGTAGTGAAGAGAGTATGTTGGGCCTGCTGACCTTGGCATTCATCTTTACTTGTATCAGCACCACTGACTCAGCAGGAAAAACTCCCACTGATCTCCTTGTACCTCTCCACAGCTAATTTAAGAACTGCTCACTCCCCCCTCAGCCACCTGCATGCTGGGAAATAGATTTTAGATGGCCTGAGGTTTGCTGTGTGAGGACTTTGCTTAGTGGGACATGCACGCATACTATTATGCCCAACACTATAATATATTCTAACCAGACTGTAATCGCTGAATAGCAGGTATTGGCTTTAATCCTTTAGGGGCTCGCAGGCCAGATAGCCAGTCGGTAAATTACACGATCAATAGCGACTAAACAGCGTGATGTGAATGAATCTGTTTGGAAGATTCTTAAAGCTGATGCAGTGGCTGTGGCTGACAGCTTGGTTTGAATATAGAAAACAGTGTGAAGAATCGCCTTGCTTTGATGGACTATTTTCTTTAAGATATTCTAAACCAGAGCTGTTCATTTTTTCATTCTTTTTGTCGAAACAGAGCAGAGCTGTATTGATTTAGTTTCCTTTTTCTTGCCGGTCATGGCTGTCTGACTTGGAACCCAGTATTTGACTGTTTTTGAGAAAAACGATGGTTGAGCGTTCACGGTCAATTGCTCCTCAGTTTTTCTCATTGTAGATGTTTGGATTAAGTCAAAGATTTTTTTAAAGAAAGGCAGGTCTGGTAAGCTTAATGTGTTAACACTTTGTGGTCATTTGAAAGCATTTTTTAAACAGCATTTTTGTTATTTATAACGGCATCAACAGGTTTCTTTGTGCATTTTTCTACTGTGGAACATAAACAGTGCCACTTTTAGTGAAAGGAGAAAGGATTAATGGTTTAGTTCTGGTTTAAAAGTTTAAGTAAGTGTTAATGTGAAAGGTTTTTTTGTAGTTACAAAGCCTCATAGAATTATCACCAATTTTGCAGTTTGCTTCAGCTCTATAGAGAGTTTTAGCCTCATTCAGCTTATTGTTTTATTTTTTTTTCTTTAGCCTTCAATTTCCGTCCTCTTTAACCTCATATTTAGCAGAGGGCAGTTGTTTTCGGTGGAAAACCAGATGAACCCACCTTACACTACCTACTCACTCATGCTGGTGAAGCTAGTGGAGAATTTTGCAGTTTAAGAGTTGGTTGAAGCCAAAACCAGAGCTAAAAGAGAGGTAATATTGGACTTACCCTCATCAGGTGGAACACAAACACAACCCTAAATGAATGATAATGTTGCTCTGGGTCTGCTGAATGTATATATAAGCAACTGTTTGCTGACATGTCCTGTGTAACAACTTAATAAGGTATGATAGGTTTTTGCCTAGTTTCACTGCCCTCAAGTAGCTAGAAAATGTCAGTCAATGCAGTTTTTTTTTTTTTTTAAAGATATTTTTTGGGCATTTTTAAGCCTTTAATTGATAGGACAGACAAGTGTGAAAGGGGGAGAGAGAGAGGGAGTGACATGCAGCAAAGGGCCACAGGCTGGATTCGAACCCGGGCCGCTGCGGCAACAGCCTTGTACATGGGGCGCCTGCTCTACCACCAAGCCACCGACGCCCCAGTCAATGCAGTTTAACTGAATTAAACTTCATTTGTATAGCTACAACATTTAAAAACAGAAGTATAATACTTTTATTTTATCACCTGTTGGTCAATGCGGCCCATTTTCAATCCAAGGTCCTCAAATACTTGGGCTTTGTCATGCCCCACAGCGTGTGACATCAATGACAAAGGCACATTTAGCATCTTTAAGAGACACGTTGGGCTTTCAGATAACGCCAATGTAAACACAACCTTGGCAGTATTTGACGCTGAGAGCAGCTGACATAGTATAAAGAGAGAAAAAGTCCACGCAAGGTGGACATTTTATAAAGGTTTAAACCTGGAATGGTTTCCAGAGGTTTTACCTAGAGCCCTATACCAAGGGTCGTACCTATAACCATCTGTGATTCCCATAGAGGTTCCACCAGGAACCCTCTATGAGAGGTTCTCCAGAGAATTCCTCTTTGGTTTAATGGTTTTACCCAGAGCCCTCTCTGGGGGTTCCATCCAGAACTTTTCCACCTTCTAAGGGTGCTAAGGGGGTACCCGAACCTTTTTATACTCCAAGGTTTCCTAACAAACCTGCTGATCTACTAACCTACCAACCATATTACCAAACAATCTACTGACCAACCAGCTTGCCAACCAACTTTCCAATCTACCAACTGACGTACCAGTCAATTTACCGACCAGTCTACTGACCAACTTACCGACCAACTTTTCTGACCATCCTACTAACCAACCTACTGCCCAGTCTACTGACCAACCTATCACCGGTCTATTGACCAGTCTACCGGCCAACCTACCAACCTAACTACTATGTGATCGATCAACCAACTTACCGACCAATCTACCAACCTACCAGCCAATCTACAGACCACCCATTCAACCAACCTGTTGACCAACTTAATGACCAATCTGCCAACTTACCTACCTACTAACCAGCCTGCCAACAACCTTACCAACTAACTTACCGACCAACCTACCTACCAACCAACCTACCTGTAAGAGTGTCTGACTGCTCATGCTTTGTGAATCATCTTCTATGGTTTAATGGTTGCACCCAGAACCTTTCAAACTCCTAAGGGTGCTCAAAGGTTCCCAACTAACCTACTGACCAACCTACCAGCCAACCTACCTATCTGTTGTTGTAGCAGTATCTTTTTTTCAAGTTTCAAAAGCCTTCCGGCCTGGTTTATTTTTTGTTTTTCATCCCACATAGAACATTCACATGACAACCCACAAGAAAGTGAAAAAAAAAAAAAACAGCACACAGACAAGAAATATAAACAAAAAAGAAAAAAAAGAAGAAATAAATAAATAAAAAAAATAATCAACAAACCAAAAAAAAAAAAAGAAGCAATTTATAAAAATAACCACAGTGTTACCTATACATCAATCCTTTACTATGAGTCATTCATTCATTTGTAAGAGTAGAACCGTACAGTTTACATGGTAGGAAGTAGTTGAAAAAAGGCAATAAGAGTTAGTAGGCTACCCAGCAACTAGCTTATCGCCAAGTCTTGTGGAAACTCTCTTCAGAGCCCCGAAGGGTAAATCTGAGCTTTTCCAATGCAAGGTGTTGCATAGCATCTCTCCTCCACATTGTGTAAGATGGTGGGTTTGCCTGTTTCCAGTTTAACAAAATCAGCCTACGGGCTAATAAGGGCCACAATTAGATTAGACCCCCTGAGGGGACTGTTCTCCCCTGCCACTCCAAAGATAGCCAACACAGGGTCCGGGTCTAGCACATGCCCAAAGCAGTCCGAAAAGATCTTGAATATTGAGGTCCAGAACTGTGACAGCTTTGGGCATGACCAAAACATGTGTGCCAATGTGGCTGGGTGGACCTTGCATCGGTCGCATAGTGGATCTGTATCGGGGTACATTTTACTAATTTTTACTTTGGAGAGATGGGCTCTATGCAGCACCTTAAACTGTATAAGGCCATGTCTAGCACATATGGAGGAGGTATGGACATTCCTCTGTGCCTTCTTGGTCGTTTGACAATTCTAAACCGAAATCTTCCTCCCAAGCAGTTTTTAGATGCTCTAAAGTGATCTCTGCCTGTGCAGATAATTGGTTATAAATGAACGATATCACTCCTCTAGTCGTGGGGTCAACAGAAAATAATACATCCAATTGAATAGGATCAGGAATATTTGGGAATGTGACTGTGTTGGACTGGATGTAGCTCCGGATCTGAAGATAAGCAAAGAAATGTGATGGTGGTAGGTTAAATCTTTTACATAACTGATCAAAGGTGGGAAATAAACCATCCATGTACAAGTCCCTCATTCTACTGATCCCATTACCAGACCATCGTTGGAATGTGTTACTTTCCAGCGATGGGACAAAGTGATGGTTTGGAGACAGGGGAGCCAAAAGGCATCCCTCCCGCCAACTAAGACTGTGTCTCATCTTGGTCCAGATCTGCAGCGACTGAGCCACTACGGGGTTCTGTTGGATGTAGTCGTGAGGTATAGGGAGGGGGGAGAACAACAATGGGAATACATTGGAACAGAAACATAAACCTTGGAAGGACATTCATTTTTACAATATTCACTTTTCCTGCCAGGGTCAGGGGGAGGTGAGACCATCTCCCAAGGTCTCTAACTGTACATTCCAAGAGTGTCTTAAAGTTCAGCTTGAACAGGTCTGAGTATGTTCTGTCAACCGTCACCCCCAGGTGTTTAAATGAGCCCTGTACTACCTTGAATGGAAATTGGGAGTAGGATATTCTCTGAGCAGGCATGTTGATTGGAAATAGCTCACTCTTAGAGAGGTTGAGCTTATATCCAGAAACTCTACTAAATTCCTTCAATAGGGACAAGATGTGTGGGATTGACTCAACCAGACTTTGAACATATAAGAGCAGATCATCTGCGTATAGGGAAGCCCTATGTTCTCTACCTCTCCTGTGTACACCCTGAAATTGACCAGAAGATCGTAATGCAATTGCTAGGGGCTCAATAAACAGGGCGAACAGCAGGAGGGAAAGTGGGCAGCCCTGCCTAGTCCCTCTGTGAAGAGGAAAAGGGTCTGAACGGATGTTGTTAGTCAGGACATATGCTTGGGGAGCCTTATACAGGAGTTTGACCCAGGAAATGAATCGTTCACCAAAACCAAATGTTTTCTTTGCAGTAAACAAAAAACCCCACTCGACCCTATCAAAAGCTTTCTCGGCATCCATTGATATCACTATCTCTGGGATTGTTGGGTCTGGGCTTCTCTATGATATTGAGAAGTCTACGGGTATTTGAAAATAAAAATCTGTTTTTAATAAATCCGGTTTGATCTTGTGAGATCACTGACGAGAGAACTCTCTCCAGCCTGAGGGCCAGTGTCTTTGCCAATAGCTTGGAGTCAACATCGAGAAGGCTGATGGGTCTGTATGAACCTGGTTCGAGTGGGTCTTTGTCCTGCTTGAGTATCAAAGAAATGGAGGCCATATAGTAGGTGGGGGGGGTTGCAGCAATATCACCACATTTCAATATCACAGCAATTAACATGGTGAAAACAACAATGTCATAACGAATGGTAACAAAAGGCAAAGCTAAAAAAAAACTAAGAAACAAGTTGTAATTAACTAATAATTAATTAATTAACTGTTAAATTTATTATTCAACCTGGATTTTTGAAAGTAGTAAAAAGTAAAAAAAAAAAAATCCTTGTGATTGTGCTGGTGTTTAATACAGTCCCGGTGTGTGTTTCTCATTATATCTAACATGATTAAATTGTCATTAACTGTAATTAATTACACCAGTTCATTGCTTAATTGAAATCAAAATTGTTAACCTTAATGAGTGTATGGAGTAGAATATAAACAGGAGGGATTTGCAGTGGAAATTTTCTTCCCTACCTCAGCTGGTGATCAGATTAAGCTAACAGGCACTTTTTCTGATGAACCCAAACCAAAGTGAAACCACCTGAGACGCTTGTCCCGGTAAAAAGGGCACTGTTTTGTTTTGAGCTCTAATTGTCCCTCTCAGTCATCACCTTGATGGCAGGTCTTTGTTCTTTGTTTTGCAACCTTTCTAAAGGGGGCTGCCTGCTCTCTGCTGCCTGCTCCAATAAGCTCTCATTAATCTTCCTTACAGCCTTCATTAAAGCTGCCACTGCTACACCCATGCCCGCTCTCCAGACTCCTATCTCCTCCTTAATGCCTATCTCCTCGACCTTTATCTCTACCCAGCTTGCCTTCCATAATCTCTCGCCCTAAAGCCCACGTAACATCCCCTCCCCTCTCCTCCCTTCATCTCCTGGATCTCTCCTCTTCATTTGATTCTGCCTCCTCCTCTGTCCTCTCTATACCTTTTGTCTAGTGACTTAAAAACTTTAAATTCATTGTATTGTTGAGCGTTGAATTCGATTTGCACCTCCTCTCACGGCAGCGGTGTGTCATTTGTAAGGTGGCAGTCAAAGTTCTCTCCTGGTTTGTCGTTGACTCAGACATAAAAGCCCACTTTATGAAGGGATTATGTTTCTGCTGGCTCGCCGTTGAACCAGTTGACCCTGAAGTGTCAGCCACTGATCCCTCTCCGACCTCTATTTCTGTCTGCACACAGTCCAAACTGTAGGAAAGCCAACAACAGCTGCTTAGCTGGAGATCATGACTCAATTATCTCCTTATCTGCTTATCTCAAGATAAAACCAGCAAAAAATACTAATTTTGTGTGTGTGTGTGTGTGTGTGTGTGTGTGTGTGTGTGTGTGTGTGTGTGTGCATGCGTGCGCGCGTGTGTGCATGCGTGTGTGGTTGTTGTTGTTGTTGTTGTTAAGCTCATAATTAGTTTTTAAAGCTGCTATCCTAAAATTGCCATAAATTCTCAAATACTGGTTTTTATTTACCACAACTGCAAAAAGAACCATGCTTTATTTGGCTCATATTTGAGCAACCCAATCGCCAGAAAAAGTATTGACATCCGTTTCTGCAAACCATGGATATGTTACATTTGTATGTTATTATGTACTTTAAAACTTAACATTTCAACAGTGCTGTGGTTAACATCTGGTTAGATTTAGGCACAGAAAGTACTTGGTTATGATTACTAAAAGATCATATTTTGGCTTGAAATACCCAGTTTTGGGGGCACTATCCAGGCAGGAAACGCATGGATGTCCCATTAAAAAGACATCCCTGCTGTAAAAACTGCCATGGGTCCCTACAATGCCAACATTTGCTTTTGGTAACTGGGCTGATTTGGGACATGCCTTTATTCCTTTTCACTGCATTGTAAGTCAGTTTGGACACATTATATTTATTACATTTATTTTTTGTTATTGATTTAAAAGGTATGTTATATTCTCACCGTTCTCACAAGTGTTGCCTCTCAATGACTGTAGCTCAACACTAATAAAAATAAAAGGCAAGCAAGCAATGAGAAATCATTTGAAAACTGTGTAGCCCAACAGTGGTGACATTTAACAGTTGAGAAAAAATCTTACAGTGTTTTCTGGTGGACAAACTATTTAATAGATACACTGTCTTCATATAACCCTTTCTTTGACTGCAGTTTATATTTATTGAGTGATATACATGCTGATATTTCTGTAAAATGTTAATATCAGTCGAGCTCTGGACAATTCTTTTAAAGGAGAAGGAGAAAACTGTTGAGAATGACATGACTATGTTGGTGTACTGATGGACTTTGGATGTGGAAATGTGCATTATGCTGTGTTTTAACAAATTGAGCACAGCCTTAGTCATGTCAATGATGTCAAGCTTGGCTCACATCCCAGCTACATCAGATGATCTCTGATGGAGCAGCTGGTTGATGGAAGGGAGTCAGCTGATAGATCACATGGTTTCTTTCTATGCAACCAATGGGTAAATCTCATTCAGGGCACCCTGTTTAAACTGCTTTGGCCTGCCTACTGTTGCTGCTTCTTCTGCAAGCAGCTTTGCAACTCGCCTCCACCCCAGCTCCTCCTTTTCATGTTGTGTCTGGCTTATCAGTGTCATTTCTGTTTGTCTTTGATGCTGCTCTGTTCTGTTCCCAGGGGTCTTTGCTGCTGCTCTACCTTCCTTTGGCTTTCCATTTAGGCACATGGAAGGGCAGGGAGGTTTGCTCTCTCTGCCTCAGGTTTTCCTCGTATGCTCGTGGAAGGGCAGAGATGTTTGCTCTCTCTGGTTTAAGGCTTTCCACGTAGGCCTGAGGAAAGGCAAAGGCCCAGAACAGAGGCGTAATGCAAGTGGAAATTGACTAAAGTGGTCCTGACTGAACTGGCCTTTATTTGTCTGTGCTGGCCACGCCCCAGCTATTTGAGACTTATTATGTGCATATTGGCTGTTATTAGAGAATTTCAGGTCTATCAGTTGTTTTTCCTAAAGTAATGGAACGTTATGTGGTTTGTTAGGCCTATGTTATCCAGTTGTATTTCTGTTCTATTTCTCTCAAGGCAGACAGAACTCTTTCATTAAAACTAACTTGGATAGGCCATAGCATTGTCCTTCAAATGTTCACATTTGATTTTAAGCAACAAGTCCACAGCCTTTCCTGGGTGTACAATGTGTTTGAAAATATGTGAAAATATGTGAAAGCCAAAAGAGAAAAAGAAAATCATTAGCTGATATGAAAGCAGACAGGCTAAGTTGATGGCAGTGTGTATACCAAAAGAAGTCAAAATGTTTCATCATAGAATAATGCCTTGAACACCACAAATTTAAGATATGCAACAATGAAATAAAATTCAAATGTTTTCTGAAAACGATTGCGTTGCCTCAGCCAAATCACCTGGACCCAATACATACCTACAAAATAATACATTCAAGAAAGTGGATAATGATACCCCTCTACAGCATATTATATTTATATATATGGAGGGTGCAGAGAAAATTAGTAGATGTACAGTAGAGAATGTGATAAAAAGCAGTAATGTTGTTGTGTTTGCTGTGCTCAGGTCAGCAGGTTCTTGGTCTGGTGGAGAACCAGAGTGACTGGTACCTGGGGAACCTGTGGAAGAACCATCGACCCTGGCCAGCTCTGGGCAGAGGCTTCAACACTGGTGAGTGCAGGAGGACGTTGTTAGCATGTTGGCGTGTTGGGGCTACATTTGAAACTGTGTCTTAGTTGGATACTTGTATCCATAATTATATTTAAGAAAATTAGTATGCATGCTAAATAAACCCTCTTGATTTTTGAGAGTGCTGCAAAACCTCAAAACATATGCAGATGTTGAGGCAGCTCCAGGAAGATTTCAGAAAACCTACAGTGCCTTCTAGATGTGGTTGCATTGCACACTGCTCTGTTATGGCTGACAGAGACATTTTACTGCCGCTGTAATTGTTGTACCAATGTCCACTGTGAACACGAACACAGTGTATCTTTATGTGATGGGTCTATTTTTGCCAGAGCAGCTCACACCTTGTAAGTGTGTAATGCTCTTGTGAATGTATGCAGATGTTGATAGTTATTGTCACTTAACAATTAATGATGCATTTCATTTGTTATTGATTTTGACTTTAAATGCAAACAGCAGACTAGTTTTGTTATTTGTTTCCTGCCCAGTCGCCTGAAGAGAATGTTGTTTTATATTTTATATATATCATATCAGTGTTTCTAAAGAGACGTAGTATATGAGTGTCATCACTAGGTGGAGGGGATGGTGGATGGACAGATATGTTACATACATTATTTTGTAGAGGATACATTAAAACTTTACATTTCAACAACACTGTGGTTAATGTGTGGTTAGGTTTAAATCAATCAATTTTATTTATAAAGCCCAATATCACAAATCACAATTTGCCTCACAGGGCTTTACAGCATACGACATCCCTCTGTCCTTATGACCCTCGCAACGGATAAGGAACACAAAAAACACTTGGTTATGGTTAGGAAAAGATCATGTTTTTGCTGAAAACACCCACGTTTGGTGACACAAAAGCTGCTGAAAAAGCGGGGGCTTTCAGTGAAAAACACTTGGATCAAACACTGCTGGAAATTGACCTATGGCTAAGCCCCATCCTCAATTGCGATGAGCCAGTAACAGTGCGTATAGCCATTCCCATACACTCAGACATTCTCTGCCTGGACGTCCATTGAAATGCATTACAGAAAGTCAGTTTTGTTTGGTTTTATGAGCTTTTTCTGAGATTTGAAGTTTAAAAATGGTCAAATGGTGTGCATGGGGTACATGCAACTACACAAGGTATGCTGAGAGGCTGGGCGACGGGGTGTATTTTTTACCTTTACCTAAACCACATCTCAACCGAGAAAAGTGTCCTTTGGATGAAGTTATGCGGTAGACCACAACATGGATAAAATTTACAAGGATGTCCACATCTGTTCTAAGGTAAGTCAACATCGTGTTTGAGGGAACATATTGTCACTGTGCTGGAAAGAAATATAAAGTTATCTTTGACATCTCTAGCTAAACTAACGGAGAGACACTCTTGGTAAAGATGGTAAAAAGGCCGTTATCCTTTTCTCATATTCTGAGCCAAAAACCTTAACTTCAGTGGCACTTTGATGCACCAAAATTTGATTGTTATGTCTCCAAAAATCATCAATTGCCTCCTGCAAAATGTCGTGTACTGTGACACCTGCCATAGCGCTGGTCACTGAATGTTGATATTTTGTCCGAGTGAGTGGAGGGGGGCGTGGCTTAGCCATAGGTCAATTCTGCAAAGATTCACCAGGAAAAAAAACACTTTCTGTTTGTTGGTCTTGAACAGTGGTCTGCAGCTTTGGAGATGTCTCATCTTGGTGACAACATAGAATGTACATAATGATGGATGAAATGACAGTTCCACAAAAGTGAAACCAAAACATCTTGATCGCCCCCTGGTGGTTAGCTGCATTAAAGGTCTTAAACCTTGCCCCCTCTAAATTAGTGGGTGGGAAATGGGCCACACTAAAAACACCAAGTACATGTCAAATACATTTTTCCCGAAGATGGTTTCTGTCATTTTAGGTAGTTCTTATCACACTGATGTTTGTTCAAGTGTTCAGTATTCTGATAAGTCTAATAATTTCTAGTAATTTGATGTTAAAAAAGGGGGTATTGAGGTTGTGATTGACAGCCGTGTGTGCCAATCAGTATGTTTGCTGTCAGTGGCGCTGCTCATGATTGGTCGGACAGGTGTATGGGCGGGAACGCTACTGCACAGACTCAGGCTCCAAAGACGTCACCAGCATGAGATGGCAGCAGCCATATGCGAGATGTTCTGGCGTCATTTTTGTACAGTAGGGGTGAGTGAAAACGCGTTGTCCATCTTTATATACAGTCTATGGCTGACACGCAATCCATCAACTCCTCTGTTCCACGATGACAAAATCAGCTCATACAGTTGCATGCAAAAGTTTGGGCACCCCTGGTCAAAGTTTTGTTAACTGTAAATAGCTAAGCAAGTAAAAGCTGATTTCCAAAGGGTAAAAAGTTAAAGATGACACATTTCTTAAATACTTTGAGCAAGAATACTTTTTCATTTCAGTCTTTTACAGTTTTAAAATAACAAAAAAATTAAAAGGGCCTAAAGCAAAAGTTTGGTTGGTATGCTGCGTGGTCAGTACTTAGTAGCGCCCCCTTGGCAAGTATCACAGCATCTAAGCGCTTAAAAGCTTTTTGTAACCAGCAAAGAGTCTTTCAGTTCTTGTTGGGGGATTTTCACCCATTCTTCCTGCAAAGGCTTCTACTTCTGTGAGATTCCTGGGCTGTCTTGCATGCACTGCTCTTCTGAGGTCTATCCACAGATTTATAATGATGTTTAGGTCGGGGGACTGTGAGGGCCATGGCAAAACCTTCAGCTTGCTCCTCCATTGTGGATTTCAAGGTGTGTTTAGGATCATTCTCCTGTTGTAAAAGCCATCCTCTCTTCATCTTCAGCTTTTTTACAGATGGTGTGATGTTTACTTCCAGAATTTTTAACTGAGTCCATTCTTCCCTCTATCTTTTGAAATTTTCCCTGTGCCACTGGCTGCAACACAAACCCAAAGCAGGATTGACCTACCCCCGTGTTTAACAGTTGGACAGGTGTTCTTTTAATGAAACTCTGCACCTTTTCTTCTCCAAACATACCTTTGCTTTGCAGGACTTGTTTAGATGTTAGATGTTCCTTTGCAAACTTCTGACGCTGAATTTTGTGGTGAGGACACAGGAAAGGTTTTCTTCTGATGACTCTTCCATGAAGGTCATATTTGTGCAGGTGTCACTGCACAGTACAACAGTGCACCACCAATCCAAAGTCTGCTAAATCTTCCTGCAGGTCTTTTGCAGTCAAACGGGGGTTTTGATTCACAATTCTAGCAATCCTACGAGCAGTTTTCTTGGTCTTCCAGACCTCAGCTTGTCGTCAACTGTTCCTGTTAACTGCCATTTCTTAATTACAGTATGAACTGAAACAGCTACCTGAAAACACTTTGCTATCCTCTTATAACCTTCTCCTACTTTGTGGGCATCAATTATTTTAGTTTTCAGAGTGCTAGGCAGCTGTTTAGAGGAGCCCATGGCTGCTGATTGTTGGGACAAGGTTTCAGGAGTCAGCCATGGTCCTCACAAGCTAATTATGGTCTGAGATCCTGGTAAAAGTTGTCCGAGAGCTCAAATGTCTTATAGTGCCCAAACTTTTGCAGGGTGCTTCATTCCCTTTTTTCACTCTAAAATTGTGTAAAAGAAAATGACAACATTTTCTTCTGGTGACTGGGCTGGTTGAATGGTAGTGACAGTTTTATCCGTATTGCCCACTCCTACTGTGTATATATAACTTGTATATAGCATATCTGTATTGTATTGAAACAGAGTTTAATTTATTAGCATTGACCTCTTTCTGTGATTATAACTTGGTATTTAAACCATCCAAGGTAATTCTCATTTACCATCTGTAACAGAGAAACATTTGATGGCTGTCCAAGTACTTTTATATCCTGTGTTCCTTTTATCCTCTGAGAGCTTCATTTCAAAGTATAACAGTGTAAGTAAAGCAGCAGCGAGGCAGTTTCTCCCCTTGCAAAAACGTGGTGCATTTGCACAGGCATCGATGACATATGCCGGCATCCAGCAGGCTTGTTAAAAGTTGTATGGAAAAACATTTTCAAAAAGGTGTGGGGTGTAATTTCACAGAGCCTCCGAGCAGCTGATAGTGAAATTGATTGGATTCCATTACACCTTGTTATTATTTTCCCCTGCCTGTATTTTTTTCCTCTATCAAATCCAGCAGGTCTTTTCCTTCAGGAGGGTTTATAGCTCTCTCTGTGCCGTTTGGAGCCAGAGGATAATCGTTCTGTTGACTATAACCCAAAACAAACAGCACGACCCGCTGCAGCAGCTCCGTGAATTTCACAGCAGACACATTTCAGCGGGGGCTGTGCAAAACTCACCTGAACACGTCGGTTTTGTAAAGGCTCAGCGTTTTGCCCTTAAACTTCCTGTCAGTGTGACCGAACAGAAACCGAAAGGCATGTGTTGCATTTAAACACGACGGCAATTTGACAGAAAGCCTCCAGTTCAGCTGCGGCCGGTCGGCTCTGTGGCGGTGGCCGTGGCAACAGATGGAGCACAGCAGTGTGTGAAAGATGGTTTGTTTGTTCCGATTCGCAAGAAGAATATTCACCATGTCTGTCCCTCTGAAAATTGGCTGCTTGATTTTATTTGTAGCTGCCCTGAAGATTTCTTTTATTAGCCAGCGAACTGAGAAGGAGGAGGTTTTTTTTTTTTTTTTTTTTCTTGTTTGTTTGAGGGAGAAAGTTAACAGAAAAAAAGAAGCACACGGGTTTCTAAGAATTATTTGTTCTTCCAGGAGGATTTTAACATGTTTCCTCCACCCAAAGTCTGGTCTGTCTTTTTTTTTTTAAGTCTGCAGCTTTATCTCAGAAAACACAAGGATGTGATTCGAAGCCTCATGAAGGGACTTAATCACCTTTACCAGGCAGCTAGATAGTAATCTCTCTGTTTCTTAAGCTACCATATCTGTGTGTGTGTGTGTGTGTGTGTGTGTGTGTGTGTGTGTGTGTGTGGTACTTTCCAGGGGTGATTTTGCTTCTCCTGGATCGTTTGCGGAAGCTGAGATGGGAGCAGATGTGGAGGTTGACTGCAGAGAGAGAACTAATGAGCATGCTGTCCACCTCCCTGGCAGACCAGGTAACACACACACACGTACACATCCTCACAGCTCAGACATGCCAACTCAAAATTTGCCGTTTCACATGAGCAAATCACAAAAACACCTGCACTGGTCGCGGAAGGCTGTTTCACTATGCATTCTACATTCTGTTGGTAATGCAAACTGTGGCAAGCCCTTTTGTTTTCTGCCACTGCTACCTGAAAATCTGGGGTTGAACTAAGCCGCAGTAAAGGGTTCTATATGCTTAAGACAAACTACTTTGTACAATGTGTCAACCGACCACATCTAAAGGTCAAAGTGTTTTTTGCTTGTTCTAAATGGCCACAGTGGAAAATGAGGTGAAAAATGTGCCGTCATAGCCTCCCCTGGGTCGCATTACACTGCCTCCCGATTCTCTCTCCAAGAACTTTATATCTTTTGTTTGTCTTTGTAGTGCCAGCCCCGTAAATCATACAAAAAGGGGATAACCTTGCAAATTCATGGTTATTACAGTATCAACTTTTTGTACCATGTATGGACATGACCATCATTTTGCCGACTTCAATATTGCCCATTGTGCTTACACGCATTTTTGTTTTAGCCAAAGCGATGCCAGAATAAAGGGTTTTCCTGACCATTGTAAGAAGTGGTGTAGTGGCATTTGATGAGGTGGATGTACTACTAGGTAGATTGGTGAGTTATCAAGGAGAAAGGGGGTATACTCTCCCATATATTCCAAGTATAGTGGCCATCAGTTGTCACTCCTGTTCCTGATCCTTTTGGGAAGAGCCACAGTACTCACACGAGGTAGGGAAAAAACTGAACGACGTTTATTGAGAATGCAAAAACGAAACAAAACGGCAGGCCAAGTCCTTCCAAAATCACATCTCGTACAGAATTTCTATATATTCTTACTGTATTACCTGTTATTATCCACTTTAACGCTGCATAACATGGTCAAAAACTTCAGACTTCATATCGTCTTTAGGCATGACGTTATCAACAATCTCCTTTTGTCATGCGCACTAAACTGCCTTATGGCACCATACCTGTCATAAGTAACTGGTTCCTGTATTCTAACACATAAATAAAGTAAAAGTAAATATAAACATAACCTTGGCATTATTCAAAATATACAGAAATGGTCGTGCAAACTGAAATAATAGCAGAACCTATATGATATGTCATATTAACACAGACATTTTTACCAAATATAAATATGTCCTTAAGTGGCTCTTACACCAGTGGCTTTTTGGCTGAAAGGTGGGTATACTGTAAAAGCCCTGGAAAAAGAGGTGGGTATACCCCGTATACCTCTGTATACCCTCCACTACACCACTGATTATAAAGCTTGAGCACCTCAGTTCTCCTTTTATTTTTTTCTCCACCCCACCTATTTGCACAAGTCCAAAGAGAAATGAAACAACTTTTCAAAGACAACACAATGTAGCTTACCGGTAGCCTGCAGCTGCACTTTTGAAGTTGAAGAGGCACAGTCTCAATAGTCCTTAGCTTGCCAACCCCTGTCAATGAGCCAAAAACTCTGTTGTTTTTAGTTTTATCCTTCAAAACTTTATCCTCCCATCCGTAAATTCACCAGCAAACCGCCCGGCTCCCAGGTTGCCTGTTCCTGGGAGCAAACTATTCCTTTAAAGGTACTATAATGTCATGGATCCTTAATTGTATATATTAAGAGATGTTAATAACTTAAAAATGAATGAAAAAACAAAAAATTTAACAATATGTTTATGAGAAATTTTCTTTATACATAGAACAAATGGGTGCCTCATCAACCAAAACACACACACTGAGGCACACACAGACACAAAACCCAAACAAATAACTACTCAGACATAAAGCCATATTAAGTACATACATAAAACTACTAAACATTTGTTAAACTAGACATTTATTTCATTATCTTCACAAAAAATTAAGCACAAAGTGACCATATTGTGAGGTTTCTTATCATGGAGTACTCATTCTTCCTCCTTATCATCTGATAGGTCCATACATTTCACATAAGCTAAGGTTCCCAAACCTTTTCAAAGATACCCTGTTTCCCTATTCGTGTTATTCTTTCTAAAGGAAGAGTTATTAGCATTTGTGTTACACAGTATTCAACACTGGGTCTGTTAGACCTTTTTTCAAAACATTGCATTCAATCCTGTGGCATGCAAGAGACACATCGGTCATCATTTGTTCACTTTTGACATACAGAACATTCTTAATAATTAAAAGTTCAGTCATCTTTGAAGAGTGCACTTGCGTTATTATTCTATTATATTATTATTAAAATAGTGGCATAAAGTGGTCTCAAAATTACAATAATATTATTTATCACATTTATTTTTGGAACAAAATATTGTCAACGGTATCCATTGGGTTGCACTCACTTGTCCGCACATCAACTGACAGAGGTAGATGTGTGAAGAATGAAAGCAAAAAGACTTTAAGAGACAAATTTAAATCCTGTATACTTTCACACCTCCACACAACTGACCAGTTATTTTGTGAAAGTGGCCGTGCTTGTCAGATTGTCAGTGTTTGAAAATCACAAAAACTGTCAAGCTGCAACCCCCAAGAGGTTTTAGATGATGTCCAACAATTGGATACGGATTATGAAGCATACTGACTGCTTAGCGCTCCCCTCTTCAAATCGACAATATGTGTTGAAGTGAGATCCCTTGAGATTTGTTTTTTCCCAGCTACAGTGCTGTTTGAACATGGTGTGAAGCGATGCAAATTCTCCCCTGTTCTTTTTCAGTGGGAGGAGAGCAATTTGTTTCTTAAAGGGAAACTTAGGTATTATTCAGCCTGGACACTATTTTTCCATGTTTTTGTGTCTAAGTGACAAACGAAGATAACTATTTTTGAAACTGGTCCCGTGCTGAGAGAGAGTGCTACAGGTACAGCTGTGAAACAGGCTGCACTGTTATAACTTGTTTTTGCCACTGACAGGCTCAGATTCTGTGTTACTGATAACACACGTTAAAGGGTTTTTTTGGGGGAGTTTTTCCTTATAGGCTGTGAGGGTCCAGTGGACAGAGGGATGTTGTATGCTGTAAAGCCCTCTGTGGCAAATTGTGATTTATGATATTGGGCTTTATAAATAAAATTGAATTGAAATTGAATTATGGAAAGGATCCCTACAGAGAAATGGAAGGTTTTTCTTTACCTTTCGCTTGATCCGGTCTGTTTGTTGTGTCTAGCAAAGTTGAGGAGACTCTCTTCACTCTTTGTGAAGTCTCATGCACTTTTTGACATTGGCAAAATCAGCTCAATATTCAACCATGATATCAAGGTTCAAGGTTATCTTTATTGTCCACTGAGGGTAAATTTGTTTTGTAGCAAGGCTTCACATAAATACAGAGAACAGAATACAAAGTACAACAACACACCATCACAATAAATCAACAGAGCTAGAGCTGGGAAAAGGAAATTCATACCATACCAAGTAGGTTACACATATGCAAGAGTGCAAGGGAAGTGCAAGGGATACAGCCACAGTGCTATTTGCTATTAACCACTACAATGTCATTTAGGATGACGGCGACAATAAATCTATTGCTCCTCCTAATGCCCACGCTGAAATGACGTCCAGGGGCAAAAGCTTAAACTCATCCAGGGGTGGATGATCCTGGCAGTGCATTATAGCATCAGCCCTTCTATTAACCTGCTTGTTATAAATGTCCAAGAGCTTGACCTGGCTCCTCCCTGAAAACTTACTTGGCCATTTTGACAAGACTTTCAAATCTATTCTTATTGGAGAGATATAGATTTCCAAACCAAGCTATAACACAGAAAAATAAAACTGATTCAAAGAAGCGTCTGTAAGAGAAAGTCATCGTCTCAGAAGAGATGTTAAGAGTGTTCATTTATCTCTGGAAAAACAATCTGCTGGCCTTTTTGGAGTAAGCATCAACATGGGGTCAGAAAATCAGTTTTTTATCCAGAACAGACTTCTCCTTGAGCAAGACATGTTTACACACAATAGGAAACACACCTGACCAAGCATAAAGTTAAAGAAAAACATTTTGTTTCTCTGTGGGGTCCTTTCCATAATGTTTTTATAACTCATAATAGAAATCTGAGCATGTCACTGACAAAGAGCAACAAATGAAAAGCTCAGTCAAAAGGTTCCCTCTCAGTTGTAATTGAACTGCCTTTGACAACAACAACAAAAAGAAAGAAAGAAGAAATGGAAAACTACATTCAAAATCAGTGTGCATTTTCACTCACAAGAAATTGGCCTTGGTGTTTGTCTTTTTTTTTCCATATCATCTTAATATGTTTCTTGTAGGTACTAAAGTACTGCAACAGGCAAAACATAAATATAGAATTAAATTAAAATATAGAAATATATTATAAATAAAGCCTCAAGCGGCATTTCCGGGGTTCAAGCCCCCACAGACCTTTAAAACTTGAAAGCTGCATAGGATCAAGACCTTTGACAGTTCTTGATGCCTGCATTAATGATTACCAACAGGTTTTATGACAATTGAACAGATGCTCATTCATTAATGTACAAATGACTACTGGGCCTTAAGAAACACTGTTGCTTCATATTGGTTGTTTGCGGAAATATTTTGAGGCGATGCTTTAAAAGCTTACTTTAAAAAATCCACCAAGTTTGGTGATGTTTGAACAAGCTGTCATTTATTTATGGTTAAATTATGCAAAATGCTATTGCACTTGTTTGGAACTGGTGGAGCCCCCTATTGACCGATTTTAAAATAATTTTACACGCATGGTTTAAACATTAGGATTTAACATATCCTTTTATCCATTGTTTTAATTTGTGGCGCACCCTAGTGGTTGATTTTGATAAAACTTTGAAGGTATGATTCAGATACTTACGTTGACATTTTCTTCAAGATTTGTTATAGTTGGCTCAATGCTTATGGAGTTAGGGCAATTTATGTGCTGAGCCCCGCCCTCTCTAAAGTTCATTGGTCAGTATCATTGAGAGATCACAATGAGATATCAACAAGCTTTTAATAACTTTTGATAAGCTCGGTTTTATGATGATCCACTGAAAATATTGTATAGAATCAGATCTATGGTGAAGGAGGCGATGTCAAAAATGTGTTTTCCAAAAAATTTAAAATTTTACTGTGGTCCTTTCATGGCTCCTGTGTGGTTTTCATACACACATTGAGCTGCACTAGTGTGTTAAATTTCAAGTCAATCACACTTATGATGAAAAGGGTGTGGCCTTTCAAAATTGAATTTTTAGGCTTTAATTATAGCATCCCCATCTGGCCAATTTGCATCATACTTCTTGAGCAGCATTTGTGCACAACTTCCAATCAATGATAAAAATTTCATGTCTCTACAGTGTACCATCTGACGGGAATTTGCGGAAACATTTCTGAAGAAAAATAGAGAAGAAGAAGTCAAAGCAAAAATAACAGGGTTTCAGCCCTTCAGACTTGAACCCTTAAAAACACATAAAAAAATATGTACAATACAACAGTTTTTAGAGTGAGAAAGCTGTGTCTGCAGTGTCTGCAGGACACGCTAAAGTATTGAACAGGGGATGTGCAAATGTTCACGTTAGTCAATATGTGCAATGACAAGTATATACGCCTGTCTGCTGCTGGTGGATTTGTTTTGGACTGTTAAGTTCTTTTGCAAGGTATCCACAGCAGCTTTAACAAAAACACACAAAACCCTCAACTGCTGTACAAATAGTGTTTGCTTCTGTTTTCATCTGCGAGTGCAACAGACCATTCCATTTATAAATTGTTCATCCCACTCCAGTGTACATGTATCCTGAAGGTCATAAAGAGGCGTTAACTTCAATATATCTCTATCTATCTATATCTAATATGGTAAGGGCAGACACTGAGACCTTGGTGAAGGGTCTCCCCATTATTTCAGAGCTATTCAGAGCTCATTTATATGAGAGGTGCATTTATGAGATTTTAATTAAACCTTCATTAAGTAAAGTCCCACAAGGTGTGCAGTTTGGAGAATGAACGGGGCTTTAGAAATCGTTTGAGCATTCCATCTGCCTTCTGCTGTATGAGCTCCTCCAATGGACTGTCAGCCCTCTTTATCGCAACATTCATTATGTGGCTGTAGAGTTTTATGTCTACCATTAGGAAGCTGGAATCTGTCACTGAGACTTTTGTCCCATGCACCTGTAAAGATCCCAAAGTCAAAAAAGTATCTCTTCATTATCTGTTATTTGCCCTTTCCTCTCTAGCATGAGTTATATAACTAGTCAGGGAGAGAAAGAGAGTCTGCTGTTTTTCAGCTATTTTTTTAATTGTCTAACACGTCAGGTAGAAACGTAATTGATGTGAGATATATTTCCGTAATTTTCACTTCTTTCTTTTAAAACATTTGGACTAATAAATCATTTCTGCAAAGCATAAATCATTCCAGTCATAACCCAGATAATTAAATAATGACTTTAAGAGAATATCAATAAATGCGTATACAAATAATTACAGCATTTTTTAAAAAGGCATTGCTGACAGGAGAAATAGTTGTTGTGCATTCAGTTTGCAGTAAAGGTATTACCACAGTGTGGTTTGACTGATCTAAGGGGCAGTAGAAACAGAGAGTCTATGTTTAAATAAATGTACGGGTATTTGTCAAACAGTTCAAACATATTCAAGCAAACTGAGGACTATAAACTATGCCGACAGTGAAAGCTGTATGCCCTTATTTATATTTGGACAGTGCGTATATGGGTAAAAACTCACACCAAACCATGACGCAGGGTGAAGATGTAAGTTAAGGAAACAATGCAATTAAAGGAATTACTATGTAGCCCAAATCTCCATTGTCTCTCAGGTGTGTTCAAATTAGAGGCTAATTACGCGTCAGATTCGTGTGTCCCGTCAGTTCTGGCACCCCAGTCTCCTTCTGTACATGCCTTCATCTACCAAGTTAAAAGACTTATGTAATATGCATTACCATCTTCTACAGTCTGCAAAAATGTGTTACCCTGTGTTTTTGGCATCCATGTGCTGCCATCATTTGCTGATTAAACAAGAGCACAGTACCATATCAAAAGAATCAGTTAAAAATTGTGATAAAGTATAAAGACATGTTAGACATACACTATGGTAATTTGAGTGTTTTTGTTTAAAATGTGGTGTTTTTAATACATTGTTTTATTGTGCTTGTTAAATTGGTCTTTAGTATAAAACATATTTCCATCCGTCTGTCTACCTACCTACACACACTACCATACCCTACTCTACCCTACCCTCTACCACCTACTTATTCTAACTACTCTACCTCCCTATTTA
Organism: Epinephelus moara; assembly: GCF_006386435.1. NCBI lineage: Eukaryota > Metazoa > Chordata > Actinopteri > Perciformes > Serranidae > Epinephelus > Epinephelus moara. The sequence continues at coordinate 5,424,276 of NC_065528.1, forward strand.
TCCTACCATCCTACCCTACCTACCCTCCTTCCCCTTACTACTATCCATGCAATAACCAGGGCAAGATATAATATAGCTTTGTTTGGTCATCAAATAAACACTCTACCCTATCCTATCCTGGCACTCTACCCTACCTTTCATCCCTACCCTACCCTACGTACCCTACCTTATCCTAATGACCTACCTACAATCCATTCAATAACCAGGGTAAGATTTAACACAACTTTGTGTGGTCATCGAATAAACACTCTACCCTCCCACTCTACCCCACTGTACATCTCGCACATCCCTACCCTATCTACCCAACCCTACCTTATCCTAACAACCTACCTACAATCCATGCAATATCCAGGGTAAGATGTAACACAGCTTTGCTTGGTCATCAAATAAACACTCTGCCCTAGTCTGCCCTACCTCCCTACTTACCCATAACCCATGCAATTATACCAGGATAAGATTTTACACAGCTTTGTGTGGTCATCGAATTAACACTCTACCCTCCCCTACCGCTCTACCCTACCTTACATCCCTACCCTACCCTACATCCCTACCCTAGCCTACTCTACTCTACCCTATCCAATCTACCAGGTTGCAATAACCAGGGGAAGATTTAACACAACTTTGTGTGGTCATTGACTAAATACTCTACCCAACCCTCCTCTACCTTATGCTAGCAACCTACCCACAATCCATGCAATAAGCAGGGTAAAATTTAACACAGCTTTATGTGGTCATAGAATAAACATTCTACCCTACCCTTCCCTTCCCTACATCTATGCAATAACCAGGGTGAGGTTTTAAACAACTTGGTGGTCATCAATTAGACACATTGAATGGCGAAGTGCAGGCCTGTAGATGATGAATTATAAGGCAAAGCATAAGGCTCAGTGTGTGTGTGTGTGTGTGTGTGTGTGTGTGTGTGTCTGCAGGACATCTTCAACGCTGTGATCAAACAGAACCCATTCCTGGTTCACCAGCTGCCCTGCTTCTGGAATGTCCAGCTGTCTGACCACACCCGCTCCGAGAAGTGCTACAAAGACGTGTCAGACCTCAAGGTGAGACCCTTCTGTCCCTACTATGCTCACACTCAGTCACTTCAGACATGCAAGACCTGACCTGCATTGTTCAAGAGTCTCAAGCCAAGCACACACTCAGTGACACACATTTGGTTCTACTCTAGGCAGAGTAAAAGCATTATGGATTTTGTTAACCTTGAAAAAGTGTCATGTCTCTTCAAGGTTTCAGTAGATGTGCAGAGCTGCCCAAGCCTGTTAGCAGTTGATGGTTCAGCATAATGCAGTATACATACAACATATGTGTGAACATACAGAATGTGGAACTTCAGAGATATTTCTAGTTGGGCTTAGTGCCCTTTCATCAGATAAAATATTCTTCCAATTTCAGCTGTTTATCCAACAAGGAAATGGACCTATGGTAGCAGTGATTAGGCTCCCTGAAAGGAAGCCATCTGTAAGATATTTAGTTTGGCCTTATTATACCTCTAGGCTCCAACACCAATAATGTTCAATAATGCCTGTAGGTGTTTTTTAATGGCAGTTTTTTAATGGCTTTGTCAATGTCATAGCTCATTTCATATCATTGCTCCAAGCATAAATTAGACTGCTTTTCAAATGAGCGGATATCAAAATATTAACGGCTAAGTGGTTATGGATGGATAATCCTTTATGTTGTCAAATTGCCCAAGCAGACTTGACACAGTGAGAGCAAACCAAAAGCCGAATCATGTAATAAATTATAGTTGTAGACACATTTGTGTCTAATGCAGCAAAATGTCTCATGAAGAAAAAAGTAATAATCAGAGGAGGCAATAAACACAAGATGTAGCACTAGATTGCTAGAGTCAGTAGAAGCCAAATAGGAAAGCAGATATGCAGTTGCTTTTTTAGTTTGATTCAGATCTTTTTGGGCTGAGCCAGTTGTCGGATGGCCTGCGGAACACCCACATGATGCTATTTTCTGTCTTTTATTTAAGCCTCTGCGCCAGCAAAGCTGTTGCCAGAGGCATTATGTTTTCAGTTTGTTCATCCATCTGTTCATATGTATGTCCGTACATATGTACGTTTGTCACATTCTCATAAACATGATATCTCAAGAATGCCTTTAGGGAATTTCTTCAATTTTGGCACAAATGTCCACTTGGAGTTAACAATGAACTGATAAGATTTGGTGTTCAAAGGTCAACGTCACATTGACCTTGGCTGTTTCAATCTTGTGAATGTCATATCTCAAGAACACCTTGAGTGATTTTTTTTTAAATTTGGCACAAACTCCCACTTTGAGGCAATGATGAACTTGGATTTTGGTGTTTAAAGGTCAAAGTGACTGTGACTTTGTACCCATCTCATTTTTGTGAAGGGGATATCTCAAGAACACCTTGATGGAATTTCTTCTAATTTGGCACAAATGTCCATTTTGAGTCAAGGACAAATTGGTTAAATTTTGGTCAAAGGTCAAAGATCAAGGTCATTGTGACCTCATCTGTCGCATTCTCATTAACATCATACCCCAAGAACACCTATAAGGAATTTCTTCAAGTTTGGCACAGACATCTACCTGGACTCAGGGATAAAGTGATCAGAACTTTGTGGTCAAAGGTCAAGATCACTTTGACCTTGCATCTGTCTCATTCTCATGAACGCAATATTTCAAGATGGCCTTGATAGAATTTACTCAAATTTGGCACAAATGTCCATTTGGACTCAAGAATGAGCTGATTAGAATTTGGTGGTTAAAGGGCAAAGGTCAAGGTCACTGTGACCTCACAAAACATGTTTTCGGCCATAACTCAAAAATGCATACTGACAATGACAAAAACTTCACACAAATGTCTAATTGGATATAATGATGAAGTGATGGCATTTTGCATCCAAAAGGTCAAAGGTCAGCTTTACCGTGACATCATTATAGTCTGCAATAACACTTTTCTGGCCATTACTCACTGTCATAACTCAGGAACAGGACATTTGGTGAGATACTGAATTGGTGACACTAATCTTGAGTGTTCACCTTGACGCTGGGCTGATTGCATAGATCTTCTTTGCTTCAGGGGGGAAGATGTGTGGGAAGCATCCATGTTATCACAGACATGAATGCAAACTGTTCTGCAACTTGACAGGTTCGCAGAGGCATACAGCCATGAGGCGGTAATTCTAGTTTCCTGCATGACAATAACTAGATTAGACACAGGATTTGACTCCTATAGAAACTACAAGATGTAATCAAATTAGACTTTGTCCAAAAGTTGGCAGTCTGTATGTAAAGTGCTCTTTAGACACAAGCTTTTCTGTTATAAAAGCCTTTCCTGTAACAAAAGCTAAACACTTTTGACATGAACCATTTATGTTATTAAAACACAAGACAATTTGCATAATACAGAATTAGCTAAATTTACTGAGGAAAATGTGCATGTGTCTGCATCTGCTGCGAAGCTACAGTTGAAACCTTTGAAAGGAATGTTTTAAATGTGAGTCTGTAGAGCATGAAATTTGATTTTGAGGGAGTAACAGCTAAAGTTGAAGTACTAAAAGAAGTTGAAGTGCTAGTTAAGTTGCAAGCACTCTCAGTGTAAGCAGTATAAGACATTAAAATTGCATTCAAGGTGTAACTTCCTGTAGCTTCCTGAGGTTTCTACCGTTTTTTTTCCCCGTTAAAGGGTTTTTTTTGGGGAGTTTTATCCGCTGTGAGGGTCCAAAGGACAGAGGGATGTCGTATGCTGTAAAGCCCTGTGAGGCAAATTGTGATTTGTGATATTGGGCTTTATAAATAAAATTGATTGATTGATTGAATTGATAAGCACTGAAAAAAGTAAGTTGAAGTGGAGGCTGAGGTCTTAGCACCATCAATGGAAACACTGTAAGAACCTGAAGCAGTTAAGGTTTAGCACTGTCACTGCAGGTACTGAAAGGAATTTAAGTGGCAGTTGAGGTGTTAACTATCTGTGTAAGCAGTAAAATTGTGTAATTGTGTAAAAAGTGTAAAATTGTAGCTGAGAGGTAACCTTTGTCAGTATAAGTGCTGGAAGATGTTGAAGTAGAGGGTGAGGTATAAGCACAATGGAAATATTGAAATAAGCTGAAATGGCATTTGAGTTGCAGGCAACTAATTTCTAAAAGACATTGATGTGGTGTAAGCACTAATAGGATAAGTGAACGTGGTGCTGAACATTCTGCTGAAAATTTGGGAATTGGTCAAAATTCCTAGGTATTACGGGTATTAGTTTGTGGTTCAGAGTGTCCGTGAATTTGAATCCTTAATTTCTTAAAATAAGTTGTTGTAGGAAACTTTATTTCTGTTTTTTTTTAACTACTGCTCATGTCCTTCTTTGATGTAGGAAGATATTTTGAAGTTAATCTTAGGATTATCATTTCTGAAAGAAATAGTGAGCCACTTGTTACATACAGTGGCTGTAAGGCTTTCCTTCAAAGCAGCAGTGGAGATATGGGGAAAAGACTTTGAGCTAGAACGACAGTTGCTCAAATCCAAGCACGACCAGGATGTTTATGATTTGGTTAAATGCAACTGGTTTACTGGTCTGCCCATTGTAAAGAATTGATCTGAGCTTGACAACAAAAACAGTCATGATAATAATAATATTAAACTGCTAACCTTTGTCACTTTCTTTGGTTCTTCTGGCTAGGTGATCCACTGGAATTCTCCCAAGAAGCTGCGAGTGAAGAACAAGCATGTGGAGTTTTTTCGGAATCTCTATCTGACTTTCCTGGAGTACGATGGCAACCTGCTGCGGCGAGAGCTGTTTGGCTGTCCCAGCGAGGCTGACCACAACAGTGAGAACGTAGGTGGAACTGCCTCTGTATGATTGGTTGTGGTGGGAATTTAGTGCCAAAGATATTAAGTGTGGTGGTAAAGTAGTGGATAAACTGTGGGTTGTAGAAATTTCTATCTACAATTTCTTTTCTTTTCTTTTTTTTCTTTACAGTTTTCTAGCCTGTTGTGACCTTTTGCCCCTTTGGGAAAATGTTTAAATCAGTGTAGAATGGAAGTGTTTGAAATGTTCCTTATTTTTATCATTTCCAAAGTTGCCAGTGGGCAAAATGTTACCTCAGTCCCCAGCAGGAAGATTGTGTCTGTCTTTGACACTCACACTACTGTCTGTTTGAAAGAATGTTTTTTGCTGTACTGAATCGCACCAGACCCTGACTCCTACAGGGGGATAGGAACCAAAGTGTGACTTCTGTGTACAATGAAACCCTTACACAAAGCATTTTACCTTGTGAAAATGTTAGCTCCTGGCTCCATACACCTTCCTATGGGATACCCCAGTGATACCCTAGTTTGGGGAATATAGATATGGCTTTAATCCATTTTTTTTCCCTGATAAAAGAATACGTTAACACTCTGCAACTGCACTGCAGTTGTTGTGCACTGTTTGTGTGTGTGGATTGTTTGTCCAGTTAGATAGGAGCTGCCCTTGTTTCTGAGGAGAGAGCTGTCTTGTACCGCCTCTTAAAATGACATTTGTCCTAAACAAAAGCCAACTGACTCTTGCCATATAAATAGAATTGTTGCTTTACGTGCTGCTGATTGATATATGGCATTTTAAAAACTCTACCATTCTATTTATAGTAGCTTGTAAGGAACTAAACAAACAACTCTAATATTAAGCTGTGGGTACAGGAGGTAATGTAGACTCCACACTGTGAGACACAGACCGTACATGTTCCAAACCCATGTCTCTCTGATGGGGCTTCCTCTGTCAGCTGGAGTATGATGCTTCATTTCCATCTTGGTGGGAGGAACATGTTGAAGGGAGGAGTTAATGAGGTGAACTATGGACCCTGTTGATCCACTCTGTCCATCAAACTCTGCCTGAGGGACTAAGGACACAATTAAATAGAGGAACAACACACACAATCTCTGTGTGATCACGGTAACACGTTCCACAGGATACTTAATCTTACCAAGGCATGACGAGCTGAAAACACTGCAATATTTTAGTAAAATACCAATGGCATTTCGTGGCACTGTCCCATTTAAAAATGCAGGAATGCCTTGGTAAAAAAACCAACCATTTTCCATGGTACTATTCTACCTGGAAATGCAATGTCTTGGTAATTCCTTATAGGTGTTCTTGGGATACGATGTAAATGAGAATGCGACAGATAAGGTCACAGTGACCTTGATCTATGACCTTTGACCAAATTCTAACCAATGCATTCTCTTTTCATGGAACTATCCCAGCTGGAAATGAAGCCATGGCTCAGTTAAAAAACAACCCTTTGAGGCATTATCCAAACTGGAAATGCAGCAGCATGTCAGTGAAAAAAACAGCCTATTGTCATTGCACTATCCTGGCTGGATATGCAGCCATGTCTCAGTAAAAAGACAACTGCTTTTCTTGGCACTATCCCATCTATAAACGCAGCCATGTCACAGTAACAAAAAAAAACAAAAAACCCTTTGTGGTATTATCCCAGTTGGAAATGAAGCAGTGTCTCAGTGAAACTGCTTTTCATGGCACTATCCTGGCTTGAAATAAAGTGATGTCTTGCTTAAAAAATGCTTTTCATAACAATCATCTGGCTGGAAATGCAACAGTGTCTACACAAAAAGAAAAAAATGCTTTTCATGGCACCCTCCCGGGTGGAAATGAAGCCATGTCCCAGTATAAAAAATAAAATCCTTTGTGGCACTATCCTACCTGGAAACACATCGTCTTGGTAAAAAAAAAAAAGAAAAAAGCCTCTTTTCATGGAACTATCTCAGCTGGAACTGCAGGCGTGTCTTGGTAAAAAAAAAAAAAAAACTAAAAAAAAAATACAGCTTTTCATGGCGCTATCCCAGCTGGAAATGCAGTGATGTCTTGGTTCAAAAACATTCCTTTGCGTTATCCTGGCAGCAGTGTCTCGGAAGAAACAACAGCTTTTGTGGCACTATCCCCAGTTGAAACACCGCACCTGTGTTTGGTGGCTCAGGAGCTGCTGGAACACAGCCATCGCTAAAAAAAAATGGTTTTGTTGTTTTTGGGACTGGAACAGTGGTCTGCAGCTTGGCAGGCATCTTGTCTACACGTTAGACCATCCTTTATCCCCTTCACCTACTGATCACAAAGTCAGCTCATATACTATGACACGTTAGAAAAGTTGATATGATACGTATGAAATGTACAAAAGTATTGGTGGGTTGTGGAAATGCAATGCCAACATTTTCTTCTGGTGACTAGGCTGAAAAAACACAAAAAATCTAGCCCATTCAGAACAGGTGGAATCACTTTGACTGTAGACGTGGTTGCACCACAACCACAAGCTTACAGAGGTTTTGACACACCCCGTGAGTGCCCAGCATACTGTATAAACTCTCTGTTGGTGTTTTATCACTCAGGCAGTTGATTCTTCACACCTCCTCAGCTTCTGACCTACTGAAGGTCACCATTGTCAGGAGTTGGGTTTTTATGGACCGGCCAATATGGGCCGTAGAATTATTTAAGTGTCAGCTCTGTGGTCAGTTAATCACACTATAATTTCCCATCATGGTATGTAAAAGCCGTTTTTGCCAACACTCAGTTCTAATGTGTCCTTAACTCAGGAAATAGTTTGCTCACTCAATTTTTCAGAGTTTGAGCAGCGATTTAAATCCCATTAAAGTGATGATTAGACTAATGAAGTCACTGAGGGATTGGCTCCAGAAGCACATTGAAGACCGGGCTCCTTCAGGGCCACAGTGCCATTGCAGCCCAGTCACTCACTGTAGTTCCACTAATAACACTGTTCAAAGCAGAGCGATGCCACACACCAAGTCTGCTACTGACAGCCCCTCAGCCACTTCTCTCTGCTGTTCCACCAGACGACTGTGCTTTGTTGAGCTTCAGTGATTCCAGTGTTCAGCTCATCTTCACTTAAATTCTTGAACAAGTTACATAGACCTGAGGACAGAATGCTGACATCCATTCATACTTTGCTTGATGTGCTGCTCTATTAAGAGATCACTTTTACTGTATGCACAGACTCTGCAGAGGGCCCCAGGTTTGTGCTCAGCAAATCCTGTATCACTGTGCGTGTGTGACAAAATAAAGATGACAAGAGCTAATCAGGGAGAATTAATTGGAAAACTGCATTTTATTTGTATTAAATTGTAACAGCTTGGTGCTAAATTGACTTATACAGGATTAGAAGCCTGGGTCTGTGGTACGTAGTGGCAGACTGGGACACAGAAGAGCCCTGAAAACCTCAAAACGTATTATCCATGCTACTCCAGCATAACCACCCCAAAGATTCAGCAGACTGAAGTTGTCCAGTGAAAACCAACAGTATCAGTCGTTTATTCAAATGCTTAAGTATGATGCAGGTCTATATGTAACCAACAAAGACCTCTAGTGGCAATATAAGTCATGACTCTAATGCCAGGAGCAAAGGCTGTAGTGGTATGACGCTGTAATACACCCTTGTTAAAACTGTGTAGGGAGAACTTTGGGGTGGATGGGTGATTTAGGAAAGCATGTGACACTCGAGTCAACGGTCTGTTTACTCTTACGTACCAACAGTTAAAGACATATAAAATAATTTACGTAGCCACCATGGGCTCTATTTTCGCAGACCGGGTGCAGCGGGGGCGCAGCGCACCTGCGCTTCGCCAACTGGGTGTGGCCAGGCGGATTTTGTAAGTTTGGCACACCGTGCGCCCTGGCGCAGCTACTCCTCTTTCCCACCTCCGTCCCTCCTACCGGCGCAAGTCGGAAAGAGGGAGGAGAGAAGGCGTGGAGTGGGGTTTACACACATCATACCAATCAAATGAGCCCCTCTCCTCCCCCTTAAATGCGCCGCGCGAAGGTGTAATGAGAGTTTACTCAATTCGCCATGGCAGAAGAGAGCAGCAGCGTCAGACGGCCAAACTTCTCCCAGGAGGAAACTGATGTTTTGGTCCGGGAGGTCCAAGCTCGCAGTGTCCGAATATACGGAACTGCGAGCAGACCTCCACGGGCTGATGATGCAAAGGTAGCCTGGGAGGAGGTCACCACAATTGTAAATCAATGTTGCGTTTCTCTCGTGCGCGCGCGCTCTCTCTTTCTCTCTCGCAGTCTCACTCTGTTTCTTTTCTTTTGACTTTTCTAAGATGACAGATGCTGAATATATACTCCCTATCTGATGCTGTGGCTGTTTGTGGTTGGCTGAGAGGGATGTGAACTCATTAGTTTGCAGCTGTGTTAATCAAATCAGGTTGGGTTTCCATTACGCGTGCCAAACGTGCCAAACGGTGCCAATCCCCTTTGATCTGACATCAGATGTGACGGGACAGTCGATATAGAGATACATTTATGTGCTGATTGCAGATAGTTGCATTGAATAGTGGTTTTGTGGCTATTTATTGCATTGTTAATGTGGCTGACTTTCTGGAAACCTGCCTGTGAGGTTTTGGTGACGTGTGCGCACTGTCCGCCAGTCAGCCAAACTTCGGCTTACACCGGCTGCGCTCCCCCTGCGCTGACAGTAGACCTGGTTTCAGCAGGCGATCTTTTAGCGCACCTTTGGCGAAGCCTTTTGGCATGAAACTGTCACTGCGCCAAGCTGGATCTGTCGACACCTCCCCCTGCTGCGCCGCCACACCCATCTCAGTGCACCTCGGTCTGCCAAACTACCAAACTGAGCGCGCCTCGGGTTGCGCTGCTTGAAACTAGCTCTGCGCGGGGTTCGCCACCCTGCGCCACCTGCGCTGTGCCGGGAAACTAGAGCCCCATGACATTACCCATTTGTTTGTGGATGCCTCATATTTGGCATTTTGGCCGTCGCTATCTTGGATGTGGCCATATTTGGAAGACTATTAAGAAACTATTGACTATTAAGAAAATGTGCTCACTGAAAAAAATTGAACATCCGACTCCTTAGAGGGTCTTTTCAGTAAAACCAATCCCTGAACAATACTTTTTAGGTGGCCAAAACATTACAGTTAACTTTCATAAACTGAAAACCCACTGAAAAAGCAACAGTTACAGCTACACCTATACTCTGTGAAGGTGTCTAAGTGTCTTAAGCACAATTAGCTATTGAGACCAAAATAGTTTTTTGTACCAGGCTGTAAACATGTTTATTTCCGCTGTAAAGTTGGGCTTTTTAACATGGGGGTGCATGGGGATTGACTCGCTCTTGGAGCCAGCCTCAAGTGGTCATTTGAGATACTGCAGTTTTTGGCCCTTCCACATTGGTTTCATTTTTCAGCCCCAGAGTTTGCTGCTTGCATTTCTCCCAAACCACATTGTTTCCCTTACACTAACCAATTAGTTTGCATAGGCTATATTAATGACTGTAACTGTTTATTGGGATTTTGTAAAGTGTTATGAAATTTTGATGTCGGGAATGGTTATTGTTTTGCAAAAAAGAAACATGTCTTATGTGTTAGTGAATTTTTACATATTTTACTTTAGAATTTCAATGGCAGGACGTAAGGGTGTGTGTGTTTAGGGGGGTGGGGGGCATGCAGATTTGGTCCCCCCCAATGTTGACTCCATGGCTACAGCCTTGACTCACAGTATTTAATGTATAACAAGAAATGTATCATTGGTTCCTAACTGGTAAAGGACATTATGCCTTATCGTCCTATAGAAGGAAGGTTTGCATTTGTATGTCCCTGTTAATTATTTCTAATTTTATAAAAATTGTATGATTAACAGATACACAACTCATAGATTGTCCATGATGTCACCTTCACACATTGCTTGACATAAAAATCCATGTAAGGTGGTGTTATTGGCATTTGTCATACATGACATGAGCCTGGCCTTTTCCACTCATAGCTATTTTTAGCTTTAGCTTTGAACTTTACAGGCTTTAAAGGATCAGAAATGTTTCCCTGTCCATCACATGCCACAATAAATAACTTTCTTCAAGGTCCTTTAGTAGATGTTCTAGAGCTTTCGATGATATAGTATGATATTTATGTTTGATCAGATGTCATGGAATTATAGGTGCTCTAATTAAAATATTGTGAGCCCTTTGAAGGCCTTTCATCCATGTTGGCATACAGTGAATTTGAATGGCTTGGAAGCAATTTTATGCCAGTTGGCTAAGGGTATATGATATCACATACAAAACTTTGTTACTCTGTGGCAGCCTCTGAGATTGAAATTTTGAAGACTTAAAACATTGACAGTGTGATCAAACAAGGCAAACAAACAAATCTTGCTTCTCAGAGACAGATATGGTTTTTACCCTACTGTGGTAGGCTTTAGTTCAGCAGGTAGAGCAGGTTGTTTAATTAATTGCAAGGTCCGCGGTTTGATCCTTCCTGAGCACATCAAAGTGTAAGAAAAACCTCAAATAAAAATTTGGTCCTGATGGTCAGGCCTTGCACAGCAGCTCTCTGCCATCTGTGTGTCAGTCTGTGTGGATGGATGAATAAGAGGTAAATTGTAGAGAGCTTTGGATGAAAGTATTATAAATACAGCCCATTTGCCCTGGCACAGTTTGGTGAATGTAAAGTGATGTACGATCTGTCTGTTTGTCCTATATTGATAATGGTGCAGAAGGTAGTTTTCCAGATAGAAAGTCACTGGCAGTCCACAGACTGTGATGCAGTCACCTTCAGTGGTTAACCTTCTGTCCATAAAATGTCTCACTGTTTGTGTCCCTCTCCTCTCTGCCTGCAGCTTCAGAAGACTCTGTCAGAGCTGGATGAAGATGATCCCTGCTATGAGTTTCGTCGAGAGCGATTCACCGTCCACCGAACACACCTCTACTTCCTCCACTATGAGTATGAGCCCAGCTCTGACAACACAGATGTCACTCTGGTCGCCCAGCTTTCTATGGACAGGTACTGTTCTACACCCACAGTAACAAAGCTCAGTCTGCTAAAAAGATAGTCTGTTATAAATGTGTTAACACTCCACTGCATATTAAGGAGGAACTTTCTGAGAGATCCGTGTTCTGCAACTGTCACACAGGTGTGCTTAGGTGTGAAAGAGGGCAGTCCAAGTTACATATGCTTTTTCACATAGATTATGTGAAGTAACAGGAAATAAGAGCAGTTCCAAGGCACAGATGAACATCAAACTCTCCTTATTAAATCATATTATGAATATCTACGTGTTACAGATGCAGGCACTTGACACCGAACATGAATAAAACAATTTGTGTCAGTGAATTAAAAGTAGAGTCAATGTAAAGCGTGATGGACGCGATGCAATTGACGCAAATTAAGGGGCACGAATTAAGTGAATAGTGCAATTTTGTGTCATACACTTTTTCGCGAGAGTTGAAAAATCTGAACTTGAGCGACATGTCGTGATAGCCAATCAGCATTGAGATCCTCCAAGGACGTGTGACGCCAAGGACATACTGGTGGAAGTTCATTCATCGATTCACACGTATGAAGCAAGTCAACACAACATTTTCCAGCATTCAAACTTACAAAGTAACGCAATGCGAAAATTCACATCGACTAGCAGTCGGTTCCCAGCCAGATACCAGTCGACTCCTAGCCACTGGCACCTCTTTTCTACCAAATTAACTGGTTCTTGAACCGGTTCCATTCAGGATTCTTAAATCCTTTGTACTATTTAGCAAACCAGTCCGCATTTTCACCAGTTTGAACATTGTTATCAATGATGTCTCATCAACAGAGGGCGTTGCATCATGCACAACAGAAATAAACCGTAGTAATAAAATCATAGATTGCATTGATTACCAGAAAACTTTTGCTCTGTTATTACAGATATTTGTTTTTACCCACCAAAAAAAAGAATGGACCAACTATGAATGAGACAAAAAGCAGGATTACTCAGAAACAAAGTTTTTACAACTGATTATGTTCATAATATAAACCTATGGAACGGTTAAATTATCCAGGAGACTGTTGAGGAGCACAGAGGATATCATTGAACGCAAACTATGAAATGGGAATTTACAGCGGGGTAAAAGGATCCGATATCAGTGCCTTCCCTGAATTTGCATCTCTATTCTGTCACTCGTGACACAAATACTTCACCACCTTTGAGAGTGACTGCTCAACCACTCACCATAAATAGCTTCAAGGAGAAATTGTGAAAGTGCACGCCTTTATCCCCAATTGTAAGACTCATCACATAGCTATTACTGGGGAGCCTGTGGAGTGCAGAGAGGAAGAGGTGGAGTAGAATTGGAACCAATTTGCTCTTCATGGTGCTGCTGTTACATATTGAATGTTTTCGCTGTATCCGCTGATAGTTTTCCTGTCCAGAGTCTTTTCCATGACATGCACACACATGAAAGCCCTCTGAGAATATTCGCCTCCATTTGAAAGGTCCATATATTCAGTAGTTATATATATCTGCTCCCTCTCTCTGTTTCTTTTCTTATAATGGGATTGGGTTGTTAAAGTTACTCAGGGTTATCCCTGCAGACATTTGAAGTGGACTGAATGACTGTCCAGATTAAAGTCCTCCAATGTCCTCCATGCTTGTGATTTGCCCTAAGCAGTAATGACATCAGAGGACTATAATTTATAACAGAGGTGGGAACAAGTCATTGTTTTGGAAAATATAAGTAAGTCTCAAGTCTTTGCACTCAGGCCCAAGTCGAATCCACAATCAAGACATTCAAGTCCCAGTCCTAAACTTTGATGAAGAGTACATTATGACTTGTTTAATTCTCCAAACTCATACATGAAGCCATTTTAAGGAATAATGAATTAAGTTGTTTTTTTTTTAATTAATGCTTTTAAAAATTTGTTTTTTTACGTATAAAAAACTTTGTTGGGAGTTGTTGCAATCCCATCTGTAATTTTCAGCCTGCTGGTCTTGTAATTGATTTTTTGCTGACTACTGCATAGTTTTTGTACGCAAACTAAATTATTTTTGGTATCATTTTCTCCAGCTGGCGCTCAGCAACGCAACAATAGTTCTTTATGGTTCTCTCCGGCAACTTGATAGGACGCTGTCAGAATGGTTTAAACAAAGTGGATCTGGAGACTTGCTGCAAATAAATAGTGTTAATGTTAGGGGATTCAGGAAATAAAAAGACATGTATTGAGTCATGGAACACTTTTTAAATAACATACATTTTATCTTTGGGCTTGGGGAAAAGTATCAAGTATTTTCAAGTGAAAAGGCTGAAGTCCACGTGAAGTCACAAGTTATTAGTGTTAAAGTCCAAGTCAGGTTTCAAGTCTATATTCATTTTGCCAAGTGAAGTCCAAACTCATCAAATTTGTGACTCAGCTCTGACTTGAGTCCAAGTCATATGACACAAGTCCACACCTCTGGTATATATTTTATTTTCATGGCCTCTTATTTTATTGATTTCGGTGCTCTCACGAGTACAATTTGGGTCCATCAGATTTGTAGAGCTGTAGTCCTTGGTCACATCCATTGACTTTAAAAATAACGGACGTAGCTGCTTTGACATTACACATTGGTTCGTGGGCTACTGTTTTGAGGCATCAAATTCGGCATTTTGGCCATCTCCATCTTGTTTTTTTTTGAGCCAGAAGTAACCATATTTGGGCGAGAGGCTTGCCATCACCATCATGGTTTTATGGTGGTTATGCTGGTGCTGTGGAAGAGCAAGTGATGGATCTGACTGAGAAGCAGAGGACACTGTAAGCAGATAGGCTGTCACTCAAAGCAGCTGGCCCTTAATTATGCATAACTTTAAGCCTTAATAAAATGTAAACAAGTTATATTAAAATAAACTCACCTTGCAGATGTCATGAATGTTTAAATTAGCCGTAGAGACCAAACTTTTATCTGTACCAGGCTGTAAACATGTTTATTTCTGCTGTAAAGTTGGGCGTGGTAACATGGGGGTCTATGGAGACTGACTGGCTTCTAGAGCCAGCCTCAAGTGGCCATTCAGAAAACCGCAGTTTTTGGCACTTCCACGTTGGCTTCATTTTTCAGCCCTGGATGTTTCTGCTTAGTCACAAGAGAGGGTGGCACAGAAAAACTCCCTTACACGTCTTTGTGAAGCCCAAAGCTTTGTAACATTGTGACTGCTTGCAGTCTTTTTGACGCTAAATCAACACAGTTACCTCAAGGGAACACATCTGTAAAAAATAGATGGTGACATACAGGTTGCATCAATGTGTAAACAGCATTTGTACTGTTGTAGCTGCTAATGGTGCAACTAGTTTTAGCTAGTTTACATATAGTTAGCTAGTTTAGTAGTGTTTTCCAACCAAGGTTTTACTAAGGTTTTCCATCACAAGCTGACTGCCATCTAGTTCCATTATACTGGAGAGAAGGCAGATATCTCTATGGTCAATATCTCCATCACTGAGCAACTCACACCAAAGCAATCTAGACTGATACATAGCACTACAGGTAAGAGGAGAATATGTACTTTTGTCTTTGGGGTTGAACTGTCCCTTTAAGTAAGTCCATGCAAACTACTGGGAGTGGATACTTTTAAAGCTGGAGTGTCATTGAAAGTGTCTCTAATGTAAATATAGTGGTCTCTAACTGGCTCATAAGCTACCGCTCTAATACACAGAAACTAATGTGGAAAGGTCTTTGAAAGCTACAGACTCTATGTCCATTACCCCCGCCTCAAGAACCTCTTGTACAAAGGTACAGTTAAGATTCAGGATGTGACAGTGTTTTGCTTTTTGCAGCTTTCTCCCCCATTAAAGAAAATGCCTGAATTTTGAGATCGCTTGCAGAATTCATTAAGATTAATTTGGCAAAGTCAACAGAATGATTTTTTTGCTGCAGCCGCTCTAACCCTGTCTCCTGACTGAACTAATAGCTTTGTTTGGTTAATGAAGTTGGGGATATTGCATGTCTGAAAATGTCCTCCTCTACTCTCTTTGAGTTCTCGCTGGCTTGAGGATGGTAAAAGGGGGCAGAAATAAGCCTTGAGGTGTGGAGCATTTACCCAAACAAGACTGGGAGCCAGGCTGAGTAAGCTTTGAGTCTCAGCAGTAATTGAAGTAAGAGTAGAAAGATTAACATTCATCACAACAATTGGAAAAACGTCTCCCAGTGGCATCAAATTTGTTCTCCTATTATTTTTTTGATAAGATATTATTAAATCTCACTGTCTTTGTTTTCTTGTGCTCTTATGTTACCTGTTTTTAATTCTATGCCACAACAAAAGTTCCCTCTTGGGAATCATTTAACTTCCACATTATTCAAGGTAATATACAATGGCGGGGTAGACTTTAGTGGAATAAGTTAGGTATGTGACATTAGCTGCCAATAGAAGGACATAAGAATGGTGCATTGGTTCCTCCATCTGTCCACACACCATGGTTTCACCTGTAGACTGTATAAAATAATGGAAGTAGCCAGCATGACGTCTCCCATTGGTTTATGAAGTCCCTTTATGTAGCTTTGAGGGTCTTTTAATACAACCAAAGGCTAAACAAGATTTTTTTAAGCGACCAAAATGTTTGAATAACCTTCATGAACTGAAAATACACTGAAATCGCGACAGCCATGGCTACACCTATATTCCGTGAATCTGGGGTTATACCACGGTTATGTTACCTAACCAGCATTATTGCCAGAGTAGCAATTTGTCAACAAATGGCACCCACCTTTATAACTATAACCCTCAATAACATTTAAACAGGGGAGTTATATAGAAATTCACCCCTGGCAAAGTTGTCAAGACAAAAATATTAGCTGAAGAGACCAAAACCATTTTTTGTACCAGGCTGTAAACATGTTTATTTCTGCTTCAAAGTTGGGCATTTCAATATGGGGGTCTATGGGGATTGACTTGCTCTTGGAGCCAACCCCATTAGATGAGCTGCAGTCTTTGGCACTGGTGCGTTGGTGTCATTTTTCAGCCCTGGAGGTTGCTGTTTGATATGAATCATATCATAACAAGCATCAGCTAGATTTTAATGGATATGTATGGCAGTGGATGGTTGCTAATAACTCTGGTGACCTAAGTGCTACCATCAGATTAGAGGTTTAGTATGCTTTGGAGCATGTTCATGCTCCCAAGAGCATAACCTTTTGATTTAAACAACCTCATGGTATATTAAGTCACCCTCAGGAAAAACAACACCTTAGCCCCGTTTTAATATTGTTAGAATGTTGTGTTTTCTACTCAGTATTATCCTGGAAGTGTAGGAAACATTTCTTGCTTTAGACTGTGGCTTGTTTTAATAAGGCCCATGGTGGCTCTGTGGAGGGAAATATTCCAGATCTAAAACAGTGTTAGACACTCAGAAAATAACACAACCTCACCTTCAGATAGAATACCAAATAAACTGTAGAGTTGCTGTGGTGGCAAGCATGCAGAGGAACTGAAGGGGGGAAGGAAAGGAGATTGACAGGACTTGGTTTTACGAATCAAGGCATAGAGGCTTCAGAGTTTAAAAAACAGAAATATACCTAACTCAGTAAAGTGGAAAAAAATAACATCTATGAATTTTATTTCCCTCTCGAGCATCACCACTTTACAGCAGATGCCTA
The DNA here is from genome assembly GCF_006386435.1 of Epinephelus moara. Lineage (NCBI taxonomy): Eukaryota > Metazoa > Chordata > Actinopteri > Perciformes > Serranidae > Epinephelus > Epinephelus moara. The sequence goes on from NC_065528.1 coordinate 5,441,647, forward strand.
ATGCATATTCAGACTGAGTGACACTGAGCAAAGGCCAGCCTGAATAAAACTGTTTTTAAAGCTGAACTCTTCAAAGTAAAGCCCAATCTAAGCTAAGACGGGCTGTCGCAAGCCCTCTATATTGTAACAAATATAAAATAGATATCAATACCCAATTTGCATATCAAGGTCAATGTTGAGTCACTCATTATTCTGTATCTTAATGAAGAAAAAAAAAAGCTGTGGGCAATGATAGCTAATGTAAATGGTTATGTTGTTTGACATGTCTCACTTTTTAAAGTCAAAGAGAAACAAACAGTGGGAAACAGCCGCAGGGTTCAGTACTTATCAGAACACAATCATCACATTCTTAAAGTTCTGTTTTGCTATTCCTGCCATTTTCAAGGGGGGTTGCAAGGATATGCACTTAAACGATTATTAAATACTAGAATGTTTATGTAGATCTGTTGGTTAGGTCTGGGTGTCAGTACATTTTTAATGCAGACCAAAATGTGTTTGTAGTATAGTGTATCTATACTTGTGAGGTAGCTACCATTTTCATTATGTTGCATTAAAAAAAAAAAAAAAAAACATTTTCACTTTGGGGTCTTTGTGTAAATGCAAATGGACTGCATTTCTATAGTGCTTTTCTAGTCTTTGCAAACACTCAAAGTACTTTACAACCATAGATTGTGTAAAATAATGCACATAGCGTGGTTTGTGGACTCACCTGGAGCCAGAAGTGACCATATTTATGCTTGCTGCTGCCTTGGTTAACAATGTGGATTTATAGCTATAGTTAACTATGATAATGGTAATGCTTATTTTGGAAGCAATGCAAAAATGGCCTTAAAACCATTCAAACAAAATAAACTTACCTGAAAAAGTGAACATCCGACTCCTTAGAGGGTCCTTTAGTACAACCAAATGCTGAAAACACCCTGAAATAGCAACAGTTACAGCTACTGTAAATTGGGGGTTACACCATGGTTATGTCATCTGACCAACATTGTCGCCGTGGTAGCAACTCGTCAACATATGGCACCCACCTGTCACTCAAAGCGGCCACACCCTTAGTTATGCTTAACTTGAGGAAAAAAACGACCAAAACCGGTTTTGTACCAGGCTGTAAACATGTTTATTTCTGCTATAAAGTTCTGCATTTTAACATGGAAATGTATTGGGATTGACTTGCTCAAGTGGCCGTTTGAGGAACTGCAACTGTTTTGGCACTTACGCATTGGCACTAGTTTTCAGCTCAGGAGGCTGCCATTTGTTTACAACACAGACACTATTCACTCATTGACACATTCATACACTGGTGGCCTGACTACCATGCTACCACCTGAGAGGTAGAGCAGATCGTCCACTAATCAAAAGATCACTGGCTCGATCCCCGGTTCCTCCAGTCTGCATGTCGAAGTATCCTTGAGCAAGATACTGAACCCCAAATTGCTCCCGATGATGCTTCCATCATTGTGTGAGTGTGTTAAAAACTGAATAGCAGGTGGCACCTTGTATGGTAGGCTCACTAATGTGTGAATGTGACTCGTAGTGTAAAAAGCACTTTGAGAGGTCAGATGACTCGAAAGGCGCTTTACAAGTGCGGGTCCATTTACCATTTACCTGCTTATCAGATAAACACTTACACACCCTGATGCCAGAATGGGGTTCAGTATTTTGCTCTAGGACACTTCAACACATATATTGCAAGGGCCAGGGATCAAACCCTTAAGCCACAGTTACCCCAATCTGGTGTTGTAATGTGATGTATTTTGTGATGTCACTGTGTCTCTTTGTCTCTACAGGCTCCAGATGTTGGAGGCCATTTGTAAGCACTGGGAAGGCCCCATCAGCTTGGCCCTGTACCTGTCCGATGCTGAGGCCCAGCAGTTCCTGCGCTATGCGCAGGGCTCCGAGGTGCTCATGAGCCGAGGGAACGTTGGTTACCACATTGTCTACAAAGAGGGACAGTTCTACCCAGTCAACCTGCTGCGTAATGTGGCCATGCGGCAGGTCAACACACCTTACATGTTCCTATCAGACATCGACTTCCTGCCCATGTACGGCCTGTACGAGTACCTCAGGTAAGTGGAGATGGAAAACAGCGAAGTTGACAGTGTTACTGACACCCTTACACTTAGCTTGTTGTGTCTTTAGGTATTTAAACATGCACATGCAGGCTGTAGTAATACACAGTATTTAATCCAGTCCACTCTGTATGTGTTTGTAGGAAGTCAGTGGTGCAGCTGGACATGGCCAATGCCAAGAAAGCTCTGGTTGTTCCAGCCTTTGAGACGCTGCGATATCGCTTGTCATACCCAAAGTCCAAGGCTGAGCTGCTCTCTCAGCTAGACATGGGCACACTCTTCACCTTCAGGTGAGCCACGTCTCTGTTTCTGAAGCCAGTAATATCCAAGAGTCGTCAGGTTTTCATTCAACAAAACACTGCAGCAGCTCTTTTTATTTCCCTGTCTGTGGTAGAAGTTGTGTAAATCAGTAATATTGATTAATCTATTTTTCATTCATTGACTGAGATCTTTATCTAAGCCTCAGGGGCACACTGCGAGAGACTCACTTGTGCTGAGCCAGCAATAGATAAAACACAAAATCTTATAAAACTGAGAAAAGATAATAAGCAATCAAAATGATGGACAGTTATATTGGGATGTTCAATTATTGGAATGTGACTGAAAACTCTCTTATGAAAAATAACATGAGTGACATCGATGTACAGCTTTTCCCTAAGACACAAACTGTATCTTCTCAACAAGTTCTGACAAGCACCAAGAAGCTACAGCTCAGGTAAAGTCTCAAAAAACAAAATATATAAAGTACACATATAACATATGACAAAAATCTGTCAAAAAACATGTATATCAGATTCCACAGCAATCAAGAAATGGCTGCAAGACTGTGTGTGGGCTGGACTTTGTTTACGCATGGACGAAGAATTTAAACGCTGTATATTAGCACCTAGAGCCCGTTAGAGGATTGTTATAACCACTTAAACAGTGTAAAGCAGAGATATCCTACCTTGAAGAACTGAAAGAATTAATCATAAGGGTTACAAAACAGTGTTTCCTCCTCTAGATACTTAATGTGGGTGAAGGCTTGTTTTTGTCTTTTGATCTCAAACTAGCAGATAAGAGTACTTGGCAGGCCAGTACTGAGAGAGCTTCTACCCTTAGGCCACTAGGATCCTAAATGAGGTCAATGCCTAAGACTTCAGACAGCCGTGGTCTGAGGCATTTTGTTTTTGGGTTGCCTGTCTGTCCATCTGTACATACATTTGTCTCATTCTCATGATTGCAATATCTCAAGATGCCTCAAATTTGGCACAAACCTTTACCTTTATCTTTACTCAACAATTAACTAATTAGTTGTGCTGGTCAAAAGTCTAAAAAAAGTCTAATAGGATAAAATGATGAAGGGATGACATTCTTATCCAAAAGGTCAAAAGTCAACTTCGCTATAACATCGTAATGTTCTGCAGAAACACTTTTTTTGGCCATTATTTAATGCCATAACTCAAGAACAGAAGGGGAGACATTTGGTCAGATACTGAATTGGTGACACTAATCTTTGGTGTTCACCACAAAACTGTGCTGATTGTATAGATCTTCTGTGCTGTCGGGTTGAAGATATGTGTGAAGCATGCATGTGTTAGAATTTGTAGTTTCTTTGCAGCAACATCCATACTTAAAGCATTGTCCGTCAGTGTTGGGCGGGCTCATTACTCAAAAAATGTAATGTATTACTCATTACTTTTTTTTTTCAAAAGTAATAGTATTGCTCTAGTTATTACCCCCTGCCAACACCAACACTTTTCTTTTGAACAACCAATTTTCAAGATGTGATCCAAACTGATAGCCGAAATCCGATCAGAAAAAACTGGGCCCAGGGGCTTAGTCCAGAAATATTTAACTGAGGCTGGGGTTACGAGCCAATCAGTACATTTTTTGGAATAAAAATAAGTTCTCACTGAATTAGCACTTCACAAACACTATCAAAAACAGTTCTTGCCTCCTTTAACATACCCTCCTCAGCAACTTTTTTTTGGCACACTGATACAACCTAATGTAATCCATGCGTTAATCCAACTGTAAGTTTATTATTGAGGGTGTAGTTACTGGTGGGGTTGTACTGGACCTCATTATATTCATATGTGTATCTCATATTCAGCACCTTTTGTTGGAAACATTAGAAAAACCTCTCACTAAAATGCAGTCCTGTATAACACCAATACAGACTACAACTTCAATGATAAACATATGGTGAAATTAAAACTTAAAACTGATCATTATTACCTTTGTTATGTATCAAGGTGCACCTGGTCTTCTATGATTTGCAGGTTGGACTCAGAGCAGGCAGGAAAACAGTGGTTAGTAAAGACCGCAGCACTTCAGTATTATTATTCTCATAACCAGGGACAAGGCGGCATTTGTCACATGAAAGCTGGCCACTGGAAACTCTCTCTGCTGGTGTGTGAGGCTGAGCAAAAACAGGGGGAAGGCCTCTGTTTTCTGCTCCGTCAGCCTTTGCTCTCACTATATATCTCAATTAAAACCAGCTATAGTATAGTTGTGGTTTTTATCGCAGTCATCATTGCAGTGACAACATGCCGGTAAGATTTTCGGGTATGGTTGGAGAAGGAGGTTGTTCATTTTCTCGTCTGTGTGCAGCCCTCACAGGCGGTCACGCTTCCTTCAGTCACACTCACTTTGCTTCACCCACCCAGAATTTGCAGTCAGTAAATACCTCTTTTATCTTGGCGGTTGGTGGAGAAAGAAGTGTTATGATGGCACGGACACAAAAAGAGACAACCAAACTTTTTCCCATCAAAAATGATTTGGCCTGCAGTGTGAGGTAAACAAACACTCAATAAATAAAGTCCAGACTTTTAAGACCTTCTGTGATACAGACAGAGAGAGGTTTGTAATCAAAATGCCACCTGATATTTTTGAAACCATAAATCGCAGCCCTTTTCACAAAGACTGGCTGTAGGAGCGTAGTTCACACTCCCTCCAGCAGGAGTCTGATAAAACCTTTTCTTCTCTCCTCCCAGGTACCATGTGTGGACTAAAGGCCACGCACCGACTAATTTTGCCAAATGGCGGACAGCCACCACGCCTTACAGGGTGCAGTGGGAAGCCGACTTTGAGCCCTACGTCATGGTGAGGAGAGACAGTCCTGAGTATGACCGCCGCTTTGTGGGCTTCGGCTGGAACAAGGTGGCTCACATCATGGAGCTGGACGCACAGGTACCTTACTCCACTTAACCCAACTATTACTTTATATCTACCTGTCTAATCTGTCTGCTTAATGCCTCAGTATTCTTCTTCTCCATGCTTTACTTTACAGGAAATGACTGCTTAATGTTCATAGCTTTGGTATTTTTGATACTTTTTCTGTCAACTGCAGACATCATAGTGTTTTTAAGTAAAGCTTTACATATTAATTGCCATTGTACAGCTGTACAACAGTGCCACTGCAGTACAGACCTGCATGGGCCAACAACCCCAGCCCCACGACAAAGTCTGCAATTTTGTCAGCCCATTGCCCTCATAAGACCATCACTAGTATGGCTTCAATCTCTCACTTTAATCTCTTTACACGCTCAAATCGACGCATTGAGGCGGTTCGGGCAAAGAGGTCATGGTAAGGGCTAGTACCAGCCAATGACAGAACAGTAGGGTTGGACGAGACGCCATATGCTTGGGAAAAAAAACAAAATGCCACTAGCAGTAACGTGCCTGGAGGCGATGACCTCAGCCCTGGAAAAAAAAACTGTTGGACACAGTATGCAGAACAATCTGAAGCCTGAGGTTTTTGCTCACAGGGATTGCTTCTACATATCTTTACCTCATTATTTGAATCTTTGGCCACATTAAAAAAGGAACATCCAGCGTAATAACATTATAAAAAACAATGAAAAGCATAAATGCCCCCCAAAAACAGTCTATGGTCTAATCTTAATTTCTGTCACTAGCATTAGTGTCTTTTTCCTCCCATTTTAATGGACTGAAACATTGCTCTCTGTGACTATGTTTACATGCACACTAATGTTTCACTATTATTCCAAATAAGATAATACTCTGGTCATGTAAGAAGCATATTCCTTCAGATGTCCCAGAATTAAGACTTTTTCTTTCTTTGTCATGGATACGTCGTACACAAACCTAACAGTTTGCAAGGCTGAGTAGAGATGCATGCCCACAAGAAAGGGCGACATTTCTGGTCAGAAGGAAAAAAAACACCAGTGTTTAAATGTTATGAAATATTCAGATATCAACAGGATTTTGGATATATGCGATTATCGCAACGCCGACCTTTTCAAAAAGGTGGCCGAAGGAATGAAAGAGGGAGGCTGTGTTGACATGGTCAAACAAGTCCACCACCGGTAGGAAACTTTGAAAAGAAAAATCCTATTTTGATGCAAAGAAGCAAAATGGTACAAGTGTTCGGCTGTTCCAGTTTTCCATATTTTGATGTGATAAACAACATGTTAAGGCACATTACTCAGAGTATGCATAGCTGCATGTAAACAGGAATATTAGTAGACTATTCATTTTCATTAGCCATGTAAACAACTTAGTAGGAATATCAGAACAAGGACAAAGACAGATTTTTTGGGATGTAAACCTAGCCTGACAACATGTTAAGAACAGTTCACTTGTAGCATGAATACAGACAAAACAAAAGGGTGAGTCAATGTGAAAGGAAATTGTTACAATACAGCAGTGAGTGTTCACTTCATAGTGAAACTTTCAGCAACAGCTTTCTCATATTTTTCTCAGGAGTTGGAGGAGCTAAAAGGATTGCACTTAGATCTCTCAGAGGGAGACAAAATTGATTCCAAATAGATAATGGTGTTGGTCTGTGTCTGCTGGATGAGGCCACAAAACAACCAATGCAACTTTATAGTACATGAGGTGCAGCAATAAAGATCTCAGTTCAGTAGTTATCTGTTAGTAGGGTGACCGCTGAGAATATATGTGACAGGTTATGCATATCGGTCTATAAGTTAATTTTACTACTCTTCAGTTTACTGTACTGTGCACCACCTGGGTCTGGTGGGAGCTTGCTAACGGTGCTGCTTATTCTGCGATTGCCACTAGTAACGCCATCCCTACCCCACAGCGTTGCTATGGAAACATTTTGCCTACACTCCAGTCTCCACCCAGGTCATCCTGGTGAGTTTGCAGCTCAATTTTTTAGCCGCAAACCCCCTTTAGCATTGCTAACTATGTTATCACTGTTGGTTCTGTTAGCACCATTAGCAGTGTCAGCACAGTTAGTGGTGCTAACATTGTTAACAATTCTAAAGGGGATTTGTAGCCCAAAATAAAGCCGCCAACTCAATCAGGTGACCTGGGGGAACACTGGAGGGTGGCCACCATGTTTCTGCAGCAATACGGTGAAATGTGGTGCTAAAGCTCACTAGCACCAGACAAAACGGAAAGGTCTCTTGTATTTCATTTTGATGTCATTTTGTTTTTGTTTTTTCTTTCTTTTTCCCCCCCCCCCCAAAAAAAAAAAAAAAAAGATCTGTTTAGTTACCAGTTAACGGGTGTCGGGCAGTGTAGAGCAAAATTAACTGAAACTGACATGCCTAATTTAGACTGAAAGTTTTCCCTGTCATTCTCTCTCTCTGCAGGAGTATGAGTTTGTGGTGCTGCCCAACGCCTACATGATCCACATGCCTCATGCGCCCAGCTTTGACATCACCAAGTTCCGCTCCAACAAGCAGTACCGGGTCTGCCTCAAGACCCTGAAGGAGGAGTTCCAGCAGAACATGTCGCGGCGCTATGGCTTCGCCGCTCTAAAATACATGACGGCTGAGAACAACAGCTAGCCACCACTGCAGACCCTCACGTCCCCAGCCCTGAACTACTGACACACTCCATGGGCTGGGGAAGAGGGGGGGCACAGGAAACGGACAGCCCATGTGAGGCCATGGGGATACTTTGAGACTTGAGTCCCTCAGATTTTGTTAGAACGTTTGACCCTCAGTGTGGGACTGTAAGGGTCTTTATGTCCATTCTTTGTCCTCTGCTGTGGATGGTGGACATAATCCAGGAGGAGATCATTTCTGCCAGGATGTAAAAGCTGTGATAGACGACACGAGTGACTGCTCAGCCCGACTGTGTGGGCCCTGAGCTCTGGCCCTGAAATCTGACAGACAGCAGGCAAGAAAGGCATACATTGAACGCCTTGCCATATTTGTAAGAGCAGTGACAGAGTTGTGGGCTGTGTGTAACATTATGTATGTATGCGTGCAAGTGTGTGTATGTGCAGGTAGATGAAAAGTGCGACTGTGTGTTTGTTCCTCCAGGACAGTGCTTAGCAAAAAGCTTAAGGAGATGTGAAGCGTTGTGGGCTTACATTCTGTTTGCACGCCTTCCAAGTGCCAACAAAGAGCAGCAGCAGCCTGACTGACAGCACACCCCGACTCAAATGCAAATCGTCACCAGGCGGCGAGATAAGACAAAGCGGTAAACATGTCCACACAGATTTTGAAAATCTCATTGTGACGAGTGACACACACTCAGATATTGAGGCGAGCAGCCAGCCAGCCAGCCGACCATCTGCTGCTGCTTAATTTGTTTCATAGCTGATGCAGATCAGAATAAATCCTCCTCCTCGTATGACAAGGGAAGTTAAGTGCAAAGATGGTTGGAGGTCGTCCATGCGGTTGATATTCAGGGTATCTCCACATCAGCCTGAGCGTGCTGCTACAGATTGTTTCCAGTGTTTTGTTATGACCGCAGAATCTGACAGCAGCTGGTGCAGTGTGCTTTTTATTTTGTGTGTTTTAAACTGATGCCGGTCCGCACAAACACCTGCTGGAAGTCCTGTCAGCTTGCGAAGCTGTCGCCCCACCACACCGAGCAGGCCAAGCACCAATCACTGAGCTCACCATTTAATTTTCTTTCCAACAATCACTATTATTTATCAGTGTGTTTACAGTCCTGGTGGGTGAAGCAAGGAGGGGTGGTGTCTCCCCCACTCACTGTCAGAAAGATCTGGAGGAAAGGAAAGAGAAAGTCAACCAAGTGCAGTCAGGAGAGACGTTCTTTCTTTCCTCCCTCTCTCTGTTTCTTTCTTCTCACTCTGGCCTCTAGTTTAATGACATTACAGCAGCAGCCAATAACGCTGCAGCGGTGTGTGTTCTCCTGTCTGTATTGTCAAACACCATCGCGCTGGGTGTGGTCATATTCTGTTTAACTGCTGTAGCATCTGTGACTGACAAAACCACCCAGTTATCTAGAGAGAGTGAAGACAGAATACACTGACTGACAGTCGCTATAATATTATACTCACACCATATGATAAAGATATCATAGCATCACTGTTGAGTATCAGGATAGCATGTTACTAAATAATAAGATAAAGCTTAAGTTTGATAAAGTCATGAAGGGAATACAGATAACAGAGAAATATGATAGTGATGTAAGAAATGACATTTAAGAATGTTAAGTATGTTAATTAGACTTTAGCGGTATCTATTACTTCATACCTTCCTGAAATTTAAGCGGGGTATATGGTGTATGATGGTATTTGTGTGCCGCTACCTGCTACCCCCACCACCACATCGACCGGGGAGTTTTCTGCATTCCACAGGTTCTCTTCGCTTTTTCAAGCAATTTTACAGTTGTTGCCAGTTGTTTACAGTCCTGTAACATTATCCCCATCACTGGCAGTCACCATGTTTGCCAGCTCAGTTGCCTGTTCCACCAGTAGAGACTGACCTCTGGTGGCACAGGATGTGAGCTGCACACAATGCATTTTAATACAGCATCTCTGTAAAAGTTCAATAGAAAGATGAGCCTCTGTGTTTTTGACAGTATTTAAAACCATACCAGTATTTTTTTTTAATTACCTTGGTATACCATAATACCATAATAGCACCCAAACCTAAGTTTAATTTTACTGGGATATGAAATATTATATTAAATATAATAAAGGCTTGAAATGATGACACATCATTTAGTGTTTATACTGATCAGGGATCAGCTGACCACTACACTCTTAAAAATAAGGGTTCTTCCTGAAGGACTGAGTCTCTACCCAGAACCATTTGCTTCTTAAGAATCAATATTAAAGAAAGGGTTCTTCAAGGTTTTTGTTTTGTTGTAATACAAAGGGTTCCCTTAAAAACGCTTTTCATCCAAAGAACCCTCTTTGCAAGAAAGAGATCTTCAAGGATTGTGAAAGCATAGATGTTAAAAGATCCTCACCCTCAAACACTGAAAGCTTACCCATGTTTCAAATGGGATTTTTACTGTAAATGTATATGTTCCTTAAATCCCCTTAATTAATTAATTTTACTTGCGCTCTACCATAGTTAATATCTTTACCATCATTTTATGCCATACAAAACCACATGGTCTGCCAAAATTTTTTATTGGTTGTTTCTTTCGGGTACCTGGTACTTGGCATCTTTTATTAGTCTTGATTCGGTTTGGCCCTACTGCACTATTGAAATACTAGGCTGCAGTAGTGATTTCATGAAATCTGGTTCCCTTGGCCTCAGGCATGATTAGTGGTAGAGAGATCTATGGGTAATGTAGTCAATTACTATGTTTAGAGCCCCCTGTGTGGGTTCTAGATGAAACCCTTGGAATATAAAAAGGGTTGTTGGTATAACCTCCTGAGAAGATAGAAAGATTCTGAATAGAACCCCCAGAGTGGGTTTTGGATGGTACCATTACACCATAGAAGGGTTTGCTGTATAACTTCTCATAGACGGTTCTGGATTAAACCTTTTACAGATGGTTCTAGGTATAACCATATATGTTGGGTTCTGGGTTTAACTCTCTGAAAGGGTTCCAGGTTGGACATTTATAAAAGGTTCGACCAAGAACTAAAAAAGACCTCTATGGGCACAAGCTGATGAACTCTACATGGTTGTAGACAGCATCTTTAGTTTTGAGAGTGTTCAACAGTTCACTTTGTGATCATATGTGTAGAAATCACTAGAGCTGCTTACTGCCTTTTGCTTGAAAGATTCATTTTAGTGTAGCTTCAGCTGCCATTATCCCAGGTGACTGCAGAGTCCATTTCCACAAATTGCTTACTGACGTATTTACACTGGAGACAAGTAAAAAGAAACAAAAGGAGACAGATGTATTCACACCTTTTTCAAAATCACACTAGTATGTGTCACAGAAATCAGACTTCAGTCCCATTCAGTCACACATCTCCTGCCACTTTATGCCAGAGAAATATGATCAATAATATGTGAGACAATTGAAAAATCAAAGAGGACTGCTGTGACTGTTGGCAAATTGTTCTGCCAACTACCGTTTCCAAGTTGAAGAATGAATTTTCATTCTCAACTTAAAGCCAACACAAATGACAAGTCCTAAAAAGCTTACATGTCAACAAAGGCTCAATGCCAGTACACCCCTTGCTCCTACCACTAAGTCCTTACCTCTCTTGAGCGTTCAGTCTAGGGGTAGGGTGTCCCGATCCTTGGTGAGTTAGAGAGGAAGGGTGACGTGTTAGGGCTACATGGCCTTTCAAATGGAGGTTTTTCAGAGGCACACTCCAAACTGAGTCTTAGAAGAAATCTTCGACTAGATGGCTGTGAAGGGTGGTCCCATTGCACAGAAACACTACCCTGTGTAACTCTGTTCTGAGGGGCAAAAAGGCACTCAAAAACGAGGGTAGGGGTACAAATAAGAAATGTTGAAGGGCCAAAGTCATCTCCATGACAACTGAGCAAACTCCATCTGATGATGAAGATCATGTGATATCATTGAAAGCTCTAGAAAAAATGTAAGTGGACCTAGAGTTGGAATCATTTGGTCAAGTTAATGTCACATTTAGGCTAATCATTGATTTTGCAGGACTGCACAACAACACACCAAATTAAAACTAGAGGCCTCTCTCTCTGTCTCTTACTCTCTCTCTGTACAGGGAAGCTTCAGAGGGGTTTGGTGCAGTCATGCAGGTGTAGGTGTGTTTGTGTGTGTGTGTGTGTGTGTGTGTGTGTGTGTGTGTGTGTGTGTGTGTGTGTGTGTGTGTGATTGTACATGTGCGTGTGTTCAGTATGCAGTTGTGTGAAGTTTGACTCTGTTCTGAATGTGTGTGTGAGTGTGTGTGGCTTTGCAGGGCTGGGAGGAGCTGCAGTGTGTAAGTAGGACAGTGCTGACTGATGCTGCTACCTGAATAAAAGCAAAGAGTCTAACACTCGGCTGTTACTTTGTTTCATCATTTCTCTTCATGAATATAAATTTAGCCTTGTGAACCCAAAGTAAAGAGGGATATATGTGAGCACTCATTGTTACACTTCACACAAATACAGCAGAATGGTACACTTGTGTGTATTTATACTTCCAGGGATTCCCAAGAGTTTAGCACCTCTCTGAGTTAAAGGGGCACTCTGCTGTTTTCACATGTCAAAGGCAGTTTACTCATCAAAGAGCCAATAAAAACAGTTATATAATGTTTTTGTGTCTCTGGAGAAGCTCTGTCAAGTCAGGCAGAGGGCATCTAAGGATAAATGCTACTAAGCTGCATTATGGGAAATGTAGGATCCAGTGTTTTTGTAGCTTGTGTCATATTAAGGACAACAAACTTACATGCAACTACTCGCATGTAGTTTTGTAAAGCTTCTATACAAAATATAAGAGTGTTAATCATAAGTTTCACCATAATAGGGTATTATATGGAACCTTAGGACAGAGTTCTGATATTTACTGAGATCACAAAATCTGCCACAATATGATTTTTGATTTAATTCAGGGGCCTGTGATCAATATGAGATGATATCAGAAAATACTGTGATTGTCTTTTCTTTGCTGCTCACCATTATCTGCCTGGTGCGAGGTCACCAGCACCAAGCCCTGAACAGTGCCATGCTTTGAAGCCAATTTGACATGTTGGCCACACTGTGGAATTACAACTTTGGGCTCTGTGACACGATGCCATTAGGTCCAAAAAGACTTTTCCCAAAGACTTACATTTGGAAGAGATATCTGTAAATCAGTACTTTTTTTTTGAGCCTCACAACCCTCGCAAAATGACTCGTTTCACTAATGGCATTTGAGCCATTCAATCCGATAACATTTCAAAAGTCCAGAAGAACTAATAACTGGAAGTTAGCTTCTCTGTCAACAAAAGTCTCTAGCGTGCCTGCACTATGAGCCCAGCAGTGATGGGGAAAATCGGAGTAATTTTATGCCAGGGAGGCTGAACTTTTTTGGCTTTATGCACCGCTGCGCTAGCCTGGAAATCCAGACCCAAATCTAGAATGATTTAGGGTGTGGCCATGAGTAATGCAAATGGCCCAACTCAAGGGGCGGCACCAAGCATGCATTTGTAAATATCACTGCACGCAATTGGATAACACTACAACCAATCAGAACAATACACGGTGTGACGTATCCAGAGCTTAGCTACCAGCGGAGCTAACTGGTAGATTAAGGCCCGTTTCCACCGCAGGAACTTCGGGGTAATTTTATGGGGCCGGGGCCGTTGGTGCGTGTCTCCACCGCAGGAACCACCCCCGAAGGACAGAGTTCTGGAACTTTTACAGGGGCTAAACTAGTCCCTGCCTCGGAGTAGGTACTCAGAACGGCCCAGAGAAACTCCTGGCTTGGGGATTACTTGGTGCTGATTAGATATACTCAAGACGGGATGTGACGTTTTGTAATTAATAACATGGTTATCGTAGATTAGCTGGGCTAACTGTTAGCTGTTAGCGGTGTCTGTAATAACTCCAGTCACGGTCCGTGAAAAAAATACTTTTTCCAGCGGATATCTTAGTTACAACATGATTGAGCTAGCAAAGCAGTTTTGTGTTGCTATGTGTGGTATTTATTCGGTTTTGGGAAATCACAATGTCTAGAAAGCATCAGTGGCTGCAGCTGAAATCACAATGTCTAGAAAGCATCAGTGGCTGCAGCTGACAGGGACAGCTAACAGCAGCAGCAAAAGTAACATCAGGACGTCATCTGTTAAAAGCCTCCCGTTGTCGGATACGACATGAAACTACTCCAGTTAGCTCAATCATGTTGTAACTAAGACATCCGCTGGAATCAATATTTTTTTCACGGACCGTGACCGGAGTTATTACAGACACCGCTAACGGCTAATGGCATCCCTACGCCCCTACGTCGCCCCGGTCATAATGGTCGCGCAACGATTACGTCACATCCAGAGCTCGGTAACTGTACAGGAACCTTCCTCCTACTCCGCTCTCTCAGTGGAGACACGGCGGTTGAGAGGGCCGAGCGAGAGGACATTCCTGTAGTAGTTCCTGCCCCCCAAATAGTACCAGGAACTTCTTCAGTGGAAACGGGCCTTTAGACTCTTGCCGTATCCGGTCGGCAAAACAGCAAAAACATCCTTCTGGCAAAGGAAAGACTCAAGCGCCGTCTTCTGTTCCTCTTTTAGAAAAAAAGCCAAGTCTAACTTGTTCTATGTAGCGGCCAAAGCCGTTTCAAACAACTGGTGTTCATCCGTAGCCATCTTGCAATGTTTACTGACTGATTCTGGACTTCGTCGTCGCAGCGCTGTCGTCATCTGTTTAGCTCGCCTCTGGCCCGCCTATATCAGATACACCAATGTAATTGGTGCAGCATAGATAATGAGCATCATTACTGATTGCCAGAGTGACTCACTGAGCAAATTCAAATTGTGCTCTCGCGAGAACTCTGGATTTCCAGGGTACTGCTGCGCACCTTCAATAGGAATGAAGGAGGCCCCGCCTCCAACACTTCATCAGCTTCTCTATATTCATCCATGGTTAGCACTGTTTGAATATTTAGGAAGGAGGTGTACTTGAACAAAAATAGTGACACAGACATGCCATGGGAATTTCAAAACAAGGACATATCTTAAAGATAAGTATATCAGTGTTTTCACTTTGCATCGATAATATTGGATCGTTGATCACTGAATCAATACATCTATCAACACTTCATTACACCCCCACAAAACAAGGTTCACACTTCAATGCACAGGAGTCCATGTTTCTTCTCTCTTAGACAGCTTTTCAGTTTTAACCATTTCTTAGTTTTTATAAGCCTTTTGTAAAATGTCCTTCATCTAATAAATTCACGGCACACTGTTTCTTTTAAAGTACCAAACGTCAGAAAGCCTTTGACATGGCAGTGGCATGCTGCTGATATCGTGCTGTAAATTCATAGTAAGGTTCCTGAAAAGGTCGATGTCATTGGTTCTAATTATTGGGAAAATATAGACAGTGTGCAAAGGGGCATACAGTACATCTTATTGATTCATTCCAATTAATTGCTAGTGTCTTGTCAGCGCACAGCAGATCAAAGTGAACTTCTTTTTATAAGTCACAGGCCAGCATACTGTTCAACAAATATGGAGGTTAGTTTCCAATAATACAAACCCAATGGCCAGAAGGAAATGTTGGCATTGTGCATCTCTGCAAAAAACAAATACATTTTGTAGATTTCATATGTATCATATCAACGTTCTAAAGTGAGGTAGTTTCTCATCAGGAGTAAGAAGAGGTGGATGGCATGAAACCTATGGGACACAGCTGCCAAGCAGCCAGGCAGCAGACCAGCCGTATTTTTTAATGACACATTGTGAGCGGTGTTTGTGGCGACACTAACTGGGTATTGCAAGCTAAAACATGATGTTATCCCACCCATAACCAAGTGTGTTTTGTGCCCAAACCTAACTAAACGTTAACCCTATGGGCCCTAGGCGTATTTGGGGTATTTTTACTGCCTTTATTTTAAGCTCATATCACAGTCATTATAAAGGCTACATACACATGCTATATCTTGTTTTTTCAGGACAATCTGAGCTAACCAGATTTGCCATCATTCCACGTCCTTCTATGTGCCTGTATTTTATATTAATTTTTATATCAATGAAAAAATCAAATCTGTGTGCCTAAATTCTTACATTTTTACATGTATAAATCTGTGTGCCTAAATTCTTACATTTTTACATGTATCTCACCATAGCAAGTTGGAAGTTGACACATTCTACCATATATGAAGAGGGGAGACTCTCTGGAATCTGACAATATAAGAACCATGATGGTGGGACATTCTNAATGTGGATAGACAGGGAGAAACACACGCAAGTCTAAGACGTGGTAAGATACAATATTCCTCACTGTATGAAGTGACTGATAACAAGATCTGTATAATGGATTGTAAAGAAATTTGTCAGGTTTTTATTTTGTAGACACTTGATCTGTATTTATAGCGTGATGAGATGACAGCACAATGATGTGTGGTATCTTTGGAAAGCTCTGCTCCTGCACTTTCATGTGATATGTGTGGCATTTCTGTGCGAGCCTGCATTCGCGAGTAATCCATCCAAGAGTAATGTGTGTGCAGAGCTGCATGAAAGCTCTGTTATACATGATTTTAGTGTAACTTTATCTTTTTTTTCGCTGTGAAAACATTGGATTACAAGAGCTTGGTCTTGTCGGAAAGCTACGATTCCGCTGTTTCACGTGATATGCGTGGCTTCTCGCTATGAGCATGGTCACGTAGAAAATCAATAGAGAAGAACAGGTGTGAATTTGGACGTCGTTCAGGCCCATAGGGTTAACCATAGCATTGTTACAACATAACATTGAAACATACAGATGTATCCATGGTTTGCAGAAATATATAATACCAACATTTATTCTCACTCACAATCATTCATAAATCATATTTAGGACAGTATCTACACACATGGCTTTAAACAGAAGTATCTGCCAAATGAATCAAATGTAATGGTATCAAAGCAATGCCAGTTATGAGGAGAGGGACTTTACATTTAAATTGATTCTCCTCACAATGATCACTATGTGAACTTTTGTTCTACTATTTGACTGAGTTTTTATTTACCATCTCTGTTTCCAAGTTTACGCAGCATTATCTCCAGGCTATAGTCCTGCAGTTGGGATGTTTGAGGCTGAAGAGACGGTGGGCTGACCTGACTAAATGAAATGAGAGCAGGGAGAGAGGAGCACCCAGTTTATCAGCTCCCTGGAGTCTGACTGTCCCCAGCAGAGCCATCCCTTTACTCCCCTTTAATGAAGGTCTCACGACACCATTTCTCTTATCGGATAGGCTATTAAAAGTTTTAGCAGAGTCGCTCATTAATTCAATTTAAAATTTAATGCTTGAATTTTGGCTGACTTTTAGATAATAAATTCAGGGGACTGGATGAAGTTAGCCTTGCAGTGATGTACTGTGGCCTTTGATACCACAAGGGGAGATTTTTCAGAGTGTAGCTGCACCTACAGCTGAGTTTGTTCTACTGAACAATGCACATAAACAAGTTATTAGAGCTTTTTAAAAAACAACTACATATTGGCCAGAGGTCAACCATCATACAGTAGAGATTATACTCTTAGAGCTCTAAGATCTGAAGGGAACCTTTTTTTTTATTTTCTGTCATACAATAACATGTTCATTATAAACGTGACAACAGTTTCAGGTAATGAGGTAGACCTATGTAAGTATAATCCCTGTAAGAAAAAACTCAACCTCTGTTTCCAAGAGGGTATTTTTCCTACAGTTACAAGATGATGTTTTATAGGCTACTGTAATCTGCTTCAGGCACGCTATTGCAAGTGTTTACATTATGTAGCTTCCACTGCTACATGAAGCTACATGCTGATGTCAGGGAAACATGTAGTCTTGCTTGCTGATGTTAATTTCTCCCCGATTGCAGATCATCTTCCTGCTGGAACATGTCCGGTTGTGTTTAGAAGCTTTCCAAAAAATCTGGCCAATGGGCAGTGACCACCAGCGTCAGGCATCGACGAAAAAAGCCGGCCTTTTGCGTACGCATGTTACGTGGCCAGTCGCAGTTATATTTTAATAGCGCCCAGTGGCGTCATGGTAGAAATGTGGCAGGACAAGAACGAAATCTAAGGTGGCGAAAGTAGCGTGGGTGGGCAGGAGGAGTGGTGAGTGGGTCCAACAATAATCGAAGTTCACCCAGGAGGCCGGAGTTCGCTTCCCGTGAGATTGTGAAGCCAGACCCTGTTCTTTTTTCCTAAACAGACCTACACCCAAACAGAACATTTCCTGTGAAATGTAACATAATTTCCCTGGGCATTTCCCTGTAATGGCTGTGAGAGATTGTTTGCATACTTCTGTGTATACTGATCTAAAATAAGAACAATAATAGCTACGTTAATTCTTTTTGCATCAGACAGCTAGGCCTTCTGTCTTCCGTGTCCTAATGAGGTCAGTATGCTATGTTACAAGTGGTGCGAAATGTGGCACTAGGAATAAATAATGAATGTATCACAAGGCCTTTTCACTCAGTTCATGAAAATGAGCATATCTCAAAAATTAAATAATGTACATGGTTCAAATAACTTATTGAGTGATGAGATGATGTAGAAGCTGTATTTTGTTTATGTGTCTACATTTAAAATCTTTTGGATCAATATCTTTTGTGTTTTTATTTTGTAAAATTTGATGAAAATATATGTCAGATTTTTTTTTTTTTAATGACAATTAACAACTATAATCACTGATGAAAGTACATTGACTTACATAACCTTTAAGCGTAGCTTGTACAGATTTTAGGGTTATGAGTATTTAAAGATACTCCAAGAAATGACATCACAATAAGCAAAATATGAATGTTGGCCCTGGCGGAACTTTTCTGTTGCAGAGTTCAAAGGGGTTGATAATATTCAGAAGGGCTAATGCTAGCTAGCTCTGTTGATAATTTCTCCCATTACTGTCAGGAGGTGGCGCTACTTGCTAAATTTTATATGCCTCTATCTTTGTTCATCAATGAAGGTTAGAATTATCATGATGTATTTAAACCAAACAGGCTTGAGGTGAGATATTCAGCTTGCTGAACAGAACCATGATGTGTTTGGAGACTAATAACAAGGAAAATGAACATGCACATATATATTAAACAACATCATTTGGCATCATGTAATGTGATTTTTTACTTTGTGGAAGCATTTTTCAGTCAAAGGAAACAACTCAGACATGATAATATGATTATAGTGGGACTTGCCAAGCCCATCCCATTATCTTTAACAGAAGTGGCACCAAAGTCTGGTACCACAACATAGTGACCCTTCCTTCTGTTCTAGTTCCTTGCAGAAGACCTGGAAACACTAGAGCAGACTGGGCTTTTTCGGGAATGGAGTGTGTGAGACACAGGGTGAATGCAGGTGTTCCGCAAAGACAGTGTGGGAGAAAATAATGTGTTTTTTTTTAATTAAAGCAAACATGTTCTAGTAGAAACACAAAATACAAGTATGAACCTGAAAATGAGTATAATAGGTGCTGTTTAAACATCTGTGTAAATTGACCTAAGTGTTGAGAATGTGTCTTTGCTCTTTGGCTAAATTTACTCTCTCTCTCTCTCTCAGTGGATACTCATTGAAGGTGGATGGGGGCAGGGGTGATGTACTGCAAGAGTTTGGTGTGGGTGAGAACCCTGGCAGCTGAGTTCTGCACATTGGAGCCTGTTTAGGGCTTTAGTGGAGACCCAGGTCAGGATTCCATTGAAGTAATCCACACGGGAGGTGATGAATGAATGGATGAGGGTCTCTGCCCCAGAGTCTGTAAGTTATGGCCGGAGTCTGGAGATGTTTTTGAGGTAATAGAAAGCAGATTTGGTGATAGATTTGATGTGTGACTGAAATGAGAGAGTGGAGTCCAGAGTGACACCAGAATGGTTGCGGACTTCTGGGGATGGGCAGATAGAGCAGCCATCCATGTGGAGAAGATCCTCAACCCTCTGGAGCAGCGCCTTGGAAGTCAAATGAGCTCAAAGGCCCTATCCGATACACCTCTTGCCCCTACCACGTAGCGCTTACCCCTCCGTTTTTTCGCGTTCATGTCTGAAGGTAGTATGTCCTGATTCTTGTTGGGATAGAGGGGTAAGGTAAGGTGTTCGGGCTACATGGCCTTCCAAACTGCCTTTCACGCAGAAGAAATTATTGCAGAAGACAGCATAGTCGACAAGTCCGGCAGCAGTGGTCACATCTGTTTACGTAATCACTAGCATACCAATGACATATGAGGGTCTTGAGGGGCTGTCCGATTTCATAGGGGAAGTTATCAACCACTAACTCTTGTGACTCTGTTCTGAGTGACAAGATGGCACTTATAAATGAAGGGTAGGAGTAAAAATATGAAATGGGACAGGGTCTAAGTTAGTCTCATTATACTCCTGAACCTATGAAGGACTGTATCAGTGTGGCTATCTCCACTGAAATGTTGGATACTTCAGCCAGATGATGGAGACTAGCATGCAGGAACAGGACCATTTATTATCTGGGAGGTCAAACTGTCTCGTCAGAAAGAAGAGGATGAAGTCTGACCACAGTTAATATTACTATTTTCCCCGTATTATAAGAAGTGCTCCTATAAAATGAGATTATACTTCAGAACTTAAATCATGAGGAAAGAGAAAAAGCCTAAGGGACATGACATGTTTGATGTGGTGGTGTCTCTGGTGGCTGCAGGGCCCTCAGCCGATGCTCAGCTCACTTCAGCCTCAGGCTGGCTGTGGTCTGAAGGATGACTCTGCAGCAAGGACACACACACACAGCTGTGGAGCGCCAATGAGATACTGTGGCTTTAAGATAGCAGCTGATCAACAGCAGGACAGGATGTTTCTCACCCAAACACTCACAATGTCATTAATTCACAGGTCTCAGCAGTTCCTTCAAGACAAAACACTGAATTCTGATTGATCAGTTTACCAACTTAATAAAGGACTGAAGCACTCAGTGATTGATTTCCTGCTTTCTTCAAACACACTTTAAGCTTTACTGTTTCCAGTCAGTCATTTATATATGCCAGCATAAAAGTGTTTCTCATAGATGCCAAATAGGTTGATTGATACGATGTTTAATATGCTGCAATTAATGTTATTTCAGTCTTGAATGAGAAAATGGCAGTCAGTCTTTATGTTCTCTCCAGGATTTTTGGGTTCATGGTGAATCGTGGTTCCATACTGACACCTAGTGGGCGTCTCTTAGGCCTCTGTAATCTTTTCAGCAATCAGCCACCATGGTTCTGATGCATTGCTGGTGGTGATTTTAAAATAGGCAGCAAATAAAATAAAATTGTTCATTTTAACCAGTATGAATTAACTTATGTATAAAAAAATCGGTTTCAGATAATATATCAGTTATGAATCATTAATTTTCTTTTGATCTGAGGACCCTTACGGACTAAAGGAATATGAATAACTTAATGGGTAATTGAGGACTAGACACATAATTTGATGTAGCCTGCTTTTATACATTCAAAGAACTTATATAAAAATTGAAAAACAAACAAAAAAAAAAAAAACATGCTTAGCAACCAGACCAGGCATCTAATCGAGACACGCCTTTATTTGTGAAAATGTGTAGCCGCAGTGGGCTTATAAAAGAGACTGGGTGTGTAATTGGGACCAGGCTTTTAATTTAAGTTTCACAGTAACCCTTACAAAATACACTATCCACCTTATTCCTAGCCCCCATGATACCTTGCGTGAACTATGGGTGCAACTTCCAGCATTGAACAGAAACTGGCGATTTCCAACAATAACAGTTTGTTTACAGTACTCTATTCTATTTTTCCAAGAGCAATTGAGAAATAAAACATGGAACACACCACTTGTTATAGCTCAAACAGGATTTTGTGATCATACATCTGCCATCTCTGACAGCCATCTCAAGGCATTGTTTTGTTTTTTTCCTTTTCAACCAAGCACGCTAGCAATTAGCTTGCCTTGCTCTTTTTAAATATTGTTTACATTAACAGGGCCCGAGCTAGCTTAAGGTAAACATCTGCTCCATCTAAAGACGATTTATGGTTTATGATGATTTATTAAGAGAAACTAACATATTGGGGAAACATTTAACTTAATTCAGTATTAACTGTAGCTCCATGTAAAGTGAATCAATGTGATGTTTGGCAGCTAATCCTCCGCACATCTGTGTTTACGACGCAGTTTACACATCTTTTTAACTTCTGATTTATTAAAAACTGTTCTGAGCAAAACATGATGCAGAATTTAGCAGCAGCCTTCAGTAATAATAATATAATGTAGTGAAAGAAATAACTTTTGGCATTCATTTATTTTATATGATATAAAGGAGGTACGGTAAATCAGTAACACATTCTTAGCCCCAATGACTAAATACATATTTCAAGGTATGTTGCTGAGTTTATTCTATAATGAGCAATTTTCTAATGTAGGTTAAGAGTGAAGTCAGACGGGGAAAGACAGGGATATCATGTACTGGCGTTGAGTGATGGACCTGTCAGTCTACATGTCATTCCCCTCTGCAAATTCTGATTCAATACTTTTTCACTATGTCTTGTCAAACTCTTGTGGTTTTATTTCTCATATCAATGGTACCTTTGGCAACAGGAACAATCCCTTTTTGTTCTGGTTACATCACACAGTGAAGACAAAAATTTAGCTTAGACTGGTTGTTAGTCGTTACAGACAGAGCAGGTAGCCTACCAGAGCTCTGCAAAGACATTTTAGAAAATGCTAAGTTAACATTAGTTAAATATTTGTTAAAAAATAAATGAGTATTTGCTAAACTGAAGAAAAATCATTTTCAAAAAGAACCAGCGTTGGCGGTTTGCCACCAAGAGTAGCCACTGGGACTAACCACAGACAGTCTATGGGTCCAACTAGCTTACTGCTACTTCTGCTATCTCACTGGAAGTTGCGCACATAATAATTTCTACACTAGTGCCCTCAGGAATAAGGTGGATAGTAGGGATGCACCGAATATTCGGTAACCGAATATATTCGGCCGAATATTGCAAAAAAACACACATTCGCTATTCGGTGGAATAAGTGAAAAGCAAGGGCGAATAATAGCGGCATGTTTTGATAACGTAATCAAACAGCGTGCGGTGACGGGCAGCGCCCACACTTCCTTTCATATATGGTTTATTTAATTTGAGATACTAAGACACTACATATTAGGACTGCAATGATCTGATTATATACTGTCACATATCATACAGTTTTACAAGAACACGGTTACAACATTCAACTTTATTGTGATTATAGTATAATCAATGTTAGGGTTCAACTATGACTACAATATAGAAGATTCTACCAGTATAGAAGAATATAGACAGAATATAGTGCCAGCAGCTGCATAGCTGTAAATATATTTAACAACAAACATCTGCCAGCAACAGAGAGCTATGTGTGAAGGGGGTTAATATGCCTACTGGTGACTAGTTCAATAGACAGGTCACTAATAATAGGCTTGGGACTGTTTACGTGAACACATCAGTTTATTAGAAACAACAACATACATTA
>NC_065528.1:5465126-5517497 GCF_006386435.1 Epinephelus moara
GAAAAGTGATTTATCTTTTTATAAATGACAAAAGGCACATCTGCCTCATTTTTGCTGTGGTATCGTGATACTACTCAGAACCATGATATTTTCACTGGTATCGTACCGTGGGTCCCAATTTTGGTACCGTGACAACACTAATCTGGAGGGGGTTCATCTGCTGAAAAACTAAACAACGGTATTTGGTATTCGGTACTCGGCCAAGCGTTTAATTTTATTCGGCTTCGGCCACAAATTTTCATTTCGGTGCATCCCTAGTGGATAGTATTACTGTTAATAATTACTAGACAATAGGTGAAAAAAAAAAAATAGCCGCCCACAGACGTCATAACGGGAGATATGATGAACTCACTGTCTTTCACCGTTTGATGATCCGGGTGCTTCGGTTGGTTTTATAGTTGACTGATTTCCAGGATGGAGAGCTGCAAGATGAACTGATTGTGTTGACTGTCGCGTTCAAAGAATGAAAATAAATCTCCCCAAACAAACATTCCCCAAATAAAGAGACCTTAAAGAGACCTCAAACAATACAAACTAAGATAAACCAAAAACACATCGGTTAAAGCTACTCTTACTTTTTTTGCATTTCACACAGCACTTGGAAAAAATTTGAACATCCACAACTCCCGCCTCCCTCCAAAGTCCCATCCCCCTCCTCCTGCGACTCCACCTCCCTCCAAAGGCCTACTCCCCTATAGCTAATAAAATAGCACTACAGAAAAAAACTATAGTAAAACCATGGTGAAAAATTATAAAAAACACTACCAGAGTCTATGCAGTAGCTATCTCCATAGTGGCAAGTTCCTGCTGTCTGACCAATCACAAGCAGCGCCATTTATCACATGCACACAAATTGGCTCACACAGCTGTCAATCATGATGGCAAACACCCTTTCTATAGCATCAAACAACTAATTAAAACCAAAATTTATCAGAAATGAACACTTGAACAAATATCAGTATGGTGAGATCTACTTAAATTGATAGACATAATTTTTTGGAAAAAATCATTTGATGTGTACTTTGACTTTTTAGTTTGGCCCATGTCCCACCCACTAACATGGAGGGGGCGGGGTTTATTAAATATACTGCAGCCAGCCACCAGGGGGCGATCGAGATGTTTTGGCTTCACTTTTAGGAAGTGAAGCCCTATAACTAACTAAATTAGTTACTATAGGACACTATGCAATTCTTTTAGCATACTATAGTAATATAACAGGTCATTGTATTTTGTAAGAAAAATTATAACAATCAAAGTGTTATGCAGTTTGGCTAAGTTGTGGGTTCGACTTCTCGTCTTAATTATTCCCAGATCTCAGCTATTAAGATTATAAGGGCGATATTATTATTATTGTTGATAGAAATGATGGAAAGAACTACAAAAATAAAACTTGAGCATGACAGTTTTTGATCTTCAGAAAAGACAAAATAACAACTCTGTGTCCACATACCACACAAATAAATTCAAAAAATATCACCTTTTGGGACTTAAGGGGCTCCATAGGATAGTGCCGTGAATAGGAGTTGTTTTTTACCAGGACATGACCACGTTTCCTGCCTATATTATGCGACCAAAAGAGAGTATAAGCCAGCGTTGTTGACGCATAAAGAAATGTTAGGTTTCAACTTATCCACCACATAATAACATACAAATGTAACATACCCATGGTTTGCAAAAACATACATCAACATTTTGGCAATTGGTTTGGTTTGCCCAGTTGTCATAGAGATTGAGCCTTTAGACTTGGCAGACCTTTTGTCAAAGGTCAAAAATGTATATTTATCCTAATTAAGGTAATTTTGTCAAAGGGCCAAGTTGTAATAAATAATAACTTGCAGAATGCATATCTTATCTTATCTTATCTTATCTTATCTTATCTTATACACTTCCCATATGAGACAGAAGCAGTTATTATGATGTAATGTGCTTCATAAGCAACAATGTGGCAATGAAATCAGTTTGAGTAAAGGAGGAGCACCATTTAAAAGCATGGCTTTAGGTCGGCCAGTAGATCACCTGGTAGAGTGGGCACTCCATGTACAAAGGCTATGTCCTTGCCGCAGTGGGTGTGGGTTCAAAGAAGAAGAAGAAGAAGAAGAAAAAAAAGAAGAAAAAGAAGAAGAAGAATTCAATTCAATTCAATTCAGATTTATTTATAAAGCCCAATATAAAAAATCACAATTTGCCTCAGAGGGCTTTACAGCATACAACATCCCTCTGTCCTTGGACCCTCACAGTGATGAGGAACACTCATCCACTTGTTTTGTATCCTATGGTGATGCAAAGATTGTGTCAATGCGATATTTATATGATATATTCACAGTGTTGTATGTGTACCATAAAATCGCAGACTATTTCAAACAAAAAAACTTTCAAAAAAAAAAGGAAAAGGTAAATGATTTCTACAAAGTTTTATACATTCGAATACATATGGCCTTTAAAACTGAAGCATAAACAGTATTTTAATGGTAGTGTTTTAAATTTATCACACCAGTGTTTAATTCACTCTGTAAGAGATATTCATATGATAGCTGTGTGTATTGTTTTGGCATGAAGAATCAGTTTTGAGGAGAGAGAACATGGTTTTGAGTGCAGTGTTTCATTTTTTTGCAAGAGACTTGTGGAGTTTTGTCAATATGGTAAACTCTTTTCAGTCTTGGGTTTAGAATTTCGAGAAATTGAGCTATAGTTTAAGGAAATGTGTTTCCTGAAACAGGAGGTACTTCCCCGAGCAGGATCACTCAGTTATCCAGGTAACCTCTAAAATAACATGCAACAACTTCTCTGAACATTTATTAATAAATAGCCATAATCAATACTCACAAATTGTGGTCAAAAGGGGATCAATTACAACAGAGAAGCAATGAATCTTTCCTTTCATGTTATGGCCTAATTTTTTTTTGCTTTGTTTTACTAGTTAACTACACAAATGGCAAAAAAGTAATTTAACTACTTATATCACTATGCAAATATAAATCTAGTTGAACTATCAGCAATCTACTGCAAAATGTCGCTAAATACTGGTCTAATTGAATGTAGTTTGCTACTCCCCAACACTGAGGAGGACGTAGGGAAATAAATTTTATTTCACAGTTTCAAAAGGGACGTTTCCTCCAGAGGGACGAAGAACCACTAAAGGAGAGCAGAGAACTGGAGGATGAACAGCAGACAACCAGCGGCTGAGGGTTTAGCACCAGCAGGCGCCCCCGCTTCTCACTTGACGAGTGTTTACAGATGGCCGTGACAGAGGTAGGTAGGGCGACGGTGGCGTGACGCTGGGCACTGTCTCCCAGAGGGCCGAGCGCAGTCTCCTCACGTAGAACTATAATGGAGATTGTCTGGAGTGGGTCGATGGAGGCAATCAATCACAGTCTGCAGGCTTCCCTCATGGACAGCACAGCCTGCAGCAACATGCACACAGTTCATTACCAAAGCCAAACTATTCCTCGTACGTCACATCCCCTGGGAGTACAGGATCACAGTTTCCTCCTGATGCACTGATTTGTAATATCTGTAATAGCTGTGTGTGATTTTAATCCCAAATGGGCTTTTACAATTGGTAAGATTAGAGCAAAGAAAATCAGCCTTCCACACATCCAGCAGGAAGGATTCTACAGACATTCATCACAACACGCTGTACCTGTATTCAGTGTTTGAGAAATTGCTTTGACATTTTTGAAATGGCTGTGGCATTTCATGAATAGCTTTCCGTGTGCCGAGGCTGCTGTTCTTTGTTACTGCTGTGATTTTGAGACCTGCTTCACAGTATGAGGGAAATTACTCAATTTCTGCCACTCACAGTGCGCAGGAGCCAGTGATGAAAAATCTGAAATATTTGGACGTATGTCATTGCCAGGAAGCAACATCAGGTAAAGCAGGGCTGCTAAACTCATTTTAGCTCACGGGCCACATACAGCCCAATTTAATCTCAAATGGGCCACACCAGTAAAACTATCGCTTTTTATAACATCATCTGCAAATCTTTTCCTTTCTTTTACTGTAAAGTACACTCTGAAAACATTCATCTATTTACAAACAGATAATGAACAGCTTGAGATGTTTGTAGAACAGTAAGTGCAATTTCAACAATATGTCTGCTTTACTACATTCAGTCAGTCTCCTACTCACTATCATCACTTTCAAGATGGAAGTCTGATTCAGATTCCTTAGTACTGAATCTGCTGATTGACATTTTCACACATTTTGATATTGAACAAACAAGTAAAAAACACTGGTAAAAGTACAAAAATTGCACTTAAATTGCACTTGTAGGTCAACAAGGCAAAGCCCTAGATTTATAAGGACAGTGTCACTTCCTGTAACATTAAACATGTACCTTCTGTATGTCATAAACATACTGTAGCTGGAGATCACCAGTCTGGATTACAGAATCCCAGGCAGCAGTATTAGTAATCATGGACAGGGACCCTTGAAGATAGCAGGGATTATATGAGCTGTTTTCTATCAGTTTTTGAACTGTGGTAAGGCAGTGGTGCCAGCATCACCACAGGAAATCCAAAGTGCAACGGGGTTTGCTGCAAACCAAAACTCAGCCTCAGACCCACTTACAAAATAAATAAATAAATAAATGAACAATGAATAACCTATCACACGATTGCTCTTCCAGTAGCAGCAATCATGCTAATGGTGTACAGCAGGTCCTTAATCACTTTGGATTATTTCATGTGACTGAATAAATTGATACTTGGTCATTGATTGCATGGGTGATCTCACCCTCTTTTATGTGCATTTAACTGACACCACTCACTTATGAGAGGCCCCTTGAGACATAATTCATAATTGGATTTACAAGTGACATCATAATCTCATGCAAACACTACTGTACCCTCTGACATACACAATCAAACACTCTCACACACCATCATATTCACTTTGTTTCACATATTACATCATAATCTCATACATACACTACTAAACTCTTTCGCAAACACCACTATACTCTTACACATACACCACTATACTCTTACGCATACGGCTCCATGTCATTGGTCCGACAGCCCATTGGTCCGATGTCCCGATATGTGATTATACTAGGCTATACTGTATTTGTGTACAACAGAGGATCAGCAAACGCAACAAAAGTAGGCTACTGGTCGAGATACATGTGTCATAGAGAGGAGAGAATGAAACACCATAACCTCCTGTTATTGACTCTGGGGTCCGGGTTGTGTGGGGAGCTCTCCGCGGTGCTGAACAGCTCCCGGCGGGCGTATTTCTGCCTTGATGGTGCACTGCGACCGGTTCTGGGTCAGCTGGGAAAGGCTTGAGGCGAAGCAGGCTCACGGCTTATGTGTTTGTCACTTTCTTTTTCATTTTAACCCACACCATGATCTTTTTCTAAACCTAACCAGACCTTAACCACAGGGCATCATGATGATTTCGGAACAACAGGACTTCGGAACAATGAGTTTAATATGGTCGGAACAATGGGATGTCAAACCAATGGGCGGACCCCACGCGCTTCTACTTCTTCTTCCCTACTCTTACGCATACACCACTATACTCTTACACATACACCACTATATTCTTACATGTACACCACTGTACTTTAACGCATACACCACTATACTCTTACGTATACACCACTGTACTTTAATGCATACACACTATACTCTTATGTATACACCATTGTACTTTAACGCATACACCACTATACTCTCACTCATACACCACTATACTCTTACGTATACACCACTGTACTTTAACGCATACACCACTATATTCTTACTCATACACCACTATACTCTTACGTATACACCACTGTACACTCATACACCACTATACTCTTACGTATACACCACTGTACTTTAACGCATACACCACTATACTCTTACTCATACACTACTATACTCTTACTCATACAGCACTATACTCTTACGTATACACCACTGTACTTTAACGCATACACTACTATACTCTTACTCATACACTACTATACTCTTACTCATACACCACTATACTCTTACGTATACACCACTGTACTTTAACGCATACACCACTATACTCTTGTACATACACTGCTATACTCTCTTTTCATTTTGCAGCTGGGACTTTTTATGGCATGCTGTACTATGACTTTTATGTAATGCTGTACTATCATATTTTCTATGGCATGCCATAACACTTTTATGGCATACTAAAGTATGACTATTTTATTGGCACACTATACTGTGACTGTATTTAATAGCATCCTACACTATGACATTTTATGGGACACTGTACCATGACATTTTTATGGCATACTACTACACTAATTTTTATGGCATAAAAATCAATGGGTTATTAACAGTTTATGACTGATTTAACTGTTCATCAGTGATGGCCTGTGATCATTATTTTGCCCTTCAGCAGTACAGCGATTTAAAAGAAACCAGACAGATTTCTCTTGTGTTATTTTTCTTATTTTCTGTTGTCAATTTTCTCTATATTATGTGTCTTGACTTTTGCACTGTGTTTATCGTATGAAGACAAATTCCTTGTTTGTGTAAATCAACATGGCAATAAAACTTGCTTCCTGTGTAAATTTATTAATTGCTGCTGAAAATATAAAGAAACTGTGTTTGATTTGTTTTTAATTGTTCACATGTGAATTAAATCCAAACCAGATTACGGTCTGAGATGCACCTTTCGCTGGATGAGATTTTACATCACATGAAGAAGAAGAAGCACCAGCTCCAAGCAGTTCATCTCCAGATTTGTTTTTGCAAAAGCTTTTCATTCTAATTTCCAGTCCTAGATTTTTGTTGCATAACCCCGCTACTGCGAGACTGTTTGGTTTGCTCCAGGAATCAACAAAGGCCAGGATTCAAACCCACACTTTGGGCAACTGGCATCTTAATGCCACAGACAATCCCACCATGGTATTAAGCACCCATTCCACTGGAACCTTTTCTCTGGGTGCATTTAACCTTTTCATTTAGGTGTTGGACATTAACCTTTTCATTTAGGCGTCAACCTCAGAATCTTCAAGCAGCATTTCAACAGCCTGAGCTATTTCACCTCACGTGTCACCTCTGTTGAACGGAGCCTTTCACTCTTTCCATTGGACAGGCACCTTTAAAATTCACTTCGCTTTGATATGGACCGAACCTACAACCTCAAGAGCTCCAAGCAGCCCTCAAATAACCTAAGCTATCAGCCTTGCTATATACTTCTGCCCAACAGCAAATCCCTCAACAAGGACTGAGTCAGTAAAGCAACACTGCGACACACATATTATTGTTTGATTTCTACCTGTGTCCATGAGAAGCATACATTTATATCACCGAGCTACAGTTCAGCACCAATTGAAGGTGCTTAAAAATAAATTACTTATACAAGTACAAAATGTTGACTTTTCAGCTCAGGGTTTGGACTTTAACGTGGAACTTAAGATATCACATAGACCTGTTTATCACCATGAGCTACATTACTGCTACACATACTGTGACATCAAACATGTTACATTATTTATGTTTTCAGGGGCAGTTACAAAGTGGTATGGTGGTATAGACTAATGCACTCTCATGTCCTGAAACAATAAAAAAAAAAAAAAAACTAAAATTTTCAACAAACAGTACAGACACCTGAGTGGAGGGTTAAAGTATCAGAAATCCACAAACTGTATCTACAGGGGATGGTTTTCAAGAGCACTGTAATGCAAATATATGTCCACAAGTAACTCACTAAGAAATTATTTCAGTGTTTTTTTTAATAGTACTACCAAAATACAGTAGTATTCATTCCATTCGTCCATCAGCCATCTATCCTTTGAGTGGAGGGACTTGCGGCAATCCAAGTTGACACTGGGTGAGAGGCAGGGTACACCTTGAACATCTGCCAGTCTATTGCAAGCCTAAATACAGTATTCACTTTTTTTTTTTTTTTTATCACCACGGGCATCTAGATGGAAACCATACACTGCTGAGGTGGAGAATGGCAATGATGTGTTCATGGCTTTAGTCAGACCATCATATACTTGGAGTGGCTCAATAACATCCCCAGACATTTTCTGCACCATTTTAATGATTTATGCAAAAAAAAAGACAAAATAATCACTTTCTTCATCAAAATCTAATCATGTTGTCATCCTGTAAAACAAAATATGACATACTTACATAAGCTAGTACCAACCAATAATATCACAACATCCACCAATCAATCAGTCTGCAACTTGTAGCCACACAGAGCTAGTTAGCCAGCTAGTAAAAGAGAACCACAAGCCGAGTGCCATCTAGTTCCATTATATTTGAGAGACCGCAGACATCTCTAAGGCCGCTTTCTCCAATCCTCAACAACTCACACCAAAACTATCTAGACTGATAAATAGCACTACAGGGAAGAGGAAAAATATGTGCTTTTTATTTTGGGGTGAACTGTCCCTTTTAAGTTTTTGCTAGAGTGCTGTCTGTGTCTCCTTCTGGCTAAGAAAGAACTGTTAACAAAAGGATTGCTATTCCTTGTCAGCATGAAACACCATGCTTGCCAAAGTAACTGGGAAGGTCGACTGCCATGAAGAGAGAAGACTCGACCAGGTGCTCAGGACCAGTTCAAGCTGAGTAGGCCTGTGGAGGTAAGCCTGTTCCCTTTTCCTAAATCCAACAGCTAGTGCAAGTTTGTAATTATGTGTGGTCAGCTGCCTGAAAATCCACATCCTCACACAAGATTTATCTGGTCACCGAAAAAAAAAAAATGTTTATAATTATTTTACAAAAAATATTGTCTTCCAAATGATGAACTAAATGCTGTTTCAAGGCTTTCCCACAGTGCTAAAAAATCTACAACCATATTGGAATAAGCCTTTGAATACACACTATGTGTGATTTGTGAGTAGCTGCAGGATGTTAACATCTCAATGGAAAGAGTTAAAACACTTTGGGGTTACGGCCCTGTCAATAATACAACAACATAACAACAGTTATGGTCAGCAAATACACATATTTGGGTTACAGGGGTGATAGAATGTGAAAAAAATGATGTCAAATATGTCCTAGCTTCACCTCTCTGAATCTGTGGTTGGTGTTAGGCACTCCTGTTTACTGGGAGACTTAAAGTTAGGGAATGAATGAACAACACAACGTCCCCTTTAAAGAGGTTTGGGTTCCCCTTTACGTCCACTGCAATGAGTCACTGTTCCTGATGCATTTGCTCCCTCTAGTGGTTAAAACACTAAACACAAAACCTGTTGGATTTAAGGCCTCAACACTGCAGAGCAAGGGATGGTCAGGAGAAACATTTAAATAAGGTTACAGAGTAATATGAATGCATTTTGCAGTTCAGGTTTTTTAGAATTTGAACCCCAAAATCTCTCATCTTGAATCTTCTCTGACTCTTTGGCATCTTAAGACATCATGAAATACCATAATATCATATCGGAGACAGAGATGGAGAAAGGCAAACGTCAGCAGAACACTACCTGACTGACAAACTTATTCACTGCTCTCAGAACAATCCAGGAAATCCAAGACAATTGGCCCTGCAAACCTGCCTTGTCAGCCACTTTCTACCTCTCAGTCAAAAACGTGTATATTCACAGATAACATACAGTTAAAAAAAAAAAAAAAAAAAAGCACAAAAGCAAATGATCGCCACTTTGACACATCAAATTTAGAGAAATAAAAGGCAAGTGAATAAGACAAAAAAACAAATAAATAAAAACACATTCATTCGACAAACACACATGCAGCTTAAACACAAATACACAACAATTCTGGCCTTTACTCTTCCACCACCTGATATACAGGAATAACTGCAATTATCAGCATCATGATCTTGCTATATGCTATATTTTGATTTTGGAATGAGCTCAGTCTTTAATGTAGAGCTACTCTTAGGCCAACATTTGCAGTTGTGGTCAAAATACCTCAGGATGCAGTAGCTGATTGCCATGAAATTTGAATGAGCATTCAAATACTTTCCTCTGATGCTACTGCCAAGAAGACTCTTTAGTGTGGCTGTAGGCGTTAAACCTTGTTTTCTTTAGGTTCAGGCCTAAGCTCTTAAAAATAAGGGTTCCATAAGAGTTCTTCCTGAAGGGCTGAAGTTCTACCTATCTAAATATGAAATAAATTGCATAAAAAATGCTGAAGCCCAAACACACCTCACTGCAACAGTGTGAAGTTGAACCATTGACCTTGCATGGTATGTGGACATGTTCTAACCAATCTGCAGCTGCCGTATTATGACATAATTTCTCCATTATGTTGTGCAGTAACTGCTGCTGCTTTATAACTTTTGTCTTTCTTGGTCTTCCACATGACAGACAAAGATAACCTGCTATTAGCTCTGCAACTGAGCGTTCTTGTAGATTTAAGATCCACTGCACCATTCGATTAGCAAAGGGGACAAGCCAAAGAACCCTATGGTTCTAGTTAGCACCTTTATTTCTAAGAGTGTAGAAAAGTGATGTCTCATCTCATCTTACACACTCACCAGCCACATTATAATGTGCACCTTGCTAGTACCGGGTTGGACCCTTTTTGCCTTCAGAACTGCCTTCATTCTTTGCAGCATACATTCAACAAGGTGCTGGAAACATTCCTCTGAGATTTTGGTCCATATTGACATGATAGCATCACACAGCTGCTGCAGATTTGTCGGCTGCACATCCATGATGCAAATCTCCCGTTCCACCACATCCTAAAGGTGCTCTATTGGATTGAGATCTGGTGACTGTGGAGGCCATTGGAGTACAATTAACTCATTGCCATGTTCAAGAAACCAGTTTGAGATGATCTGAGCTTTGTGATATGGCACGTTATCCTGCTGGAAGTAGCCATCAGAGGATGAGTACACTGTGGTCATAAAGGGAAGGGCACGGTCAGCAACAATACTCAGGTAGGCTGTGGATTTTAAACGATGCTCAGTTGGAACTAAGGGGCCCAAAGTGTGCCAGTAAAATATCTCCCACACCATAAAAGGCAGGATGGATCCATGCTTTCATGTTGTTTACACCAAATTCTGACCCTACCATCTGAATGTTTGCAGCAGAAATCCAGACTCATCAGACCAGGCAACGTTTTTCCAATCTTCTATTGTCTAATTTTGGTGAGCCTGAGTGAATTGTAGCCTCAGTTTCCTGTTCTTAGCTGACAGGAGTGGCACCTGGTGTGGTCTTCTGCTGCTTTAGCCCATCTGCTTCTTAGTTCAACATGTTGCTCGTTCAGAAGATGGTCTTCTGCATACCTTGGTTATAACAAGTAGTCATTTGAGTTATTGTTGCCTTTCTATCATCTTGAACTAGTCTGGCCATTCTCCTCTGGCCACTGAATATTTGCTCTTTTTCAGACCATCCTCTGTAAATCCTAGAGATGGTTGTGTGTGAAAATCCCAGTAGATCTGCAGTTTCTGAAAAACTCAGACCAGCCCATCTGGCACCAACAATCATGCCACATTCAAAGTCACTTCAATCACCTTTGGTCCCCATTTTGATGCTCGGTTTGAAATTCAGCAGGTCGTCTTGACCATGTCTACATGCCTAAATGCATTGAGTTGCTGCCATGTGATTAGCTACAGTATTTGCGTTTACAAGCAGTTGAACAGGTGTACCTAATTAAGTGGCCTTAGTGGTGGGTTTGAAGATCTCTGTTCCTTTTCCAGATATTAAGACTTAAAGAGAATCATATTTTAGGAGTTTACTACATTGACAGTTGTCTCAGCTGGCTATTGGGCATTATGATTACTGCCTGCTCACCCCACCTCAATTCCACTCAGGCTTCCTCACCTTTAACAAAAATTGAATATTCTTCCTTTCACATGGAAGCAAGCAAACCCAGAGTTTTAATATTCATTCACAAACACCAACCGGATGATATCACCAATGTCCATGTTCTGCAGCCTTTGGATACAGAACACGTAGAAAAGCAAAAGCAAATTGGAGTATGAGTAGTTTATTTCTGACTTGAAAGGCAGGCTTTTAGGGGGAAATGTCTGAAACAAACAACAATATTGCTTATCAATGCTGATTAATCTCTTCGCCACAGATCCATTTTGTTTTAAGTAAACAACAGCAACACCCTGACAGTACAGCACAGTCTTGTGAAATCATGGAAATAAAAATGAATCATTTTTCACTCTTGTTTGTGACTGAAGTGTTGCAGAATTCAGGCTGTAAAAGCCTCCATCTGTAACCTCAGAGACAGAGTGGTACTTAGACCTAATGCAGGCAAACTTGCAGGATGTGACTCCTTTATATTTCAGTACAGCACAGTGTGGTAAAGTCATTCAGTGAGCTCCCTCATTATGACCACTCATCATCGGCTTTATGTCAGAGTCTGATCATAAGTGAAAAACTCCACCCTGCATAAAAAGCCTGGAGGGTTTATATTTCTAAGAGCCTGAAGTCAAGTAAAGTTCAATGATGCAATCGCTAGTTGTTTTCAAATGATACACATTATTCTTTGCCCAGACTTCAGCTCATATCCAGTCGGGACCTGCTGGCTTCAGCATTTGGCAGTTGAGTGAGCGCTGTAAGTGAATCAGCATTTGTGGATTGATAACAAAGTCGGTGTGAAAGAGCACAGAGGAGGCTGACTGTGATCACTCTGTTAGAAGTTACATCCAAGCACTGTCAACTACACAAAGAGAGCATGTTGAATACTGATGTACTGTCAGCTTTTTGCAGCTTTTGATATGATGCTAACAGTCACATACAACAAGTTCTTGGAATGCATTGTTTCAGTTTGTGCTTATCCTACAGGGTTTTTTCTTGACTTATATTTTTGTAATGAAGATGCAGACTTATGTTTAGGAATAATACATGTAAAAGGGAAATACCTGAAAAAATGCAGTGTAGTGATTTACATATGGGTTCAAAAGAAGCAGCAATTACTGAAGCATGAAAAGCTTGAACCTCTACAGCTGCACATGCTTTATGAAATGCACATGAGGGTTAACATACTTATGGTGCAATACTGTTTGTGATACACATAAATGTTTATGCTGGCACACACAATAACCACTGTGGGTGACACAAAAAGAGGATTTGATTAATTTGATTTTGATTAAGAACACCCCAATGGATGAATATGTGAATAAATAGGTGGTGCAGTTCTGGCAATGGCCGTGTCAGTAGGTTCATGTGGCTCATATCATCATTTCTGCTTCCCCAAAGCAATGGAAGTGTGAGCCAGGTACTCCCTGTTGAGGCATTGTGGGACAGTTTTCAGGTGGGCAAGTTCCTCTGGACAGAATGTTGGGCGAGTCTTGAGGGTCAACAGTGTCACAGGTCAGGGGTCAAGGGTTGTGTTCCATAGGGATGGAGGACACAGAGGCGACTGAGGAAGCCTGACACGAGGCACTCGTGGTGGGTGGACTGAAGGTCAGTGATCCATGAGGGTCGACGCACTGCTGCTGAGAACATGAGAGCAAGAAGCAGAGATCATGGATGACATACACTGTGACATATAGGCGCCCAGTGGTTTCACATCAACCATAATGCTGAGCAGCCATCTGTCCACAAGCAGGATAGATACATGTAACATAGGAATACCATGTGTGTGTGTGTTCATGTTAATATAATGTAAAGTAAAAAAAAACAAAAAAAACAAGGTAATCTTTAAAACACGTATTTCTTGTATTTTGTGAACTTTTGTGAACAATTATCATATGTAGTAAGATATGTTTCTTTAAAGTAATTACTTTGTGGTAGGGGTGGGCGATATATTGATTATACCTGATGTAGCTTTGCTTGGGATGTATAATTATGTTGTGACGGTTTAGCTTTCTACCGACTGCTATCATCTAACTCAGGGGTCAACAACCTTTGCTATCAAAAGAGCCATTTTTGGCATGATTTTTTATTTTCTTAATTTGTCTGGAGTCGCAATACATATTTGTGCTTTATAAAAAAGGTAACATTGCCTATTAGGTCTAAATTAGCCTATCAATATTACTAATAGTTCTAAATGAGCAATTGTTAATATGTTTTAGCACAAGGTGGCTACTCTGCAGTGGGCTATGCATCATTATTTTGTACTTATACAGTGCAGCCTTAGCGGTGAAAGCAAACAAATCTGTCCACTCACTATTAAGTTCTCTGTCTTCTTTACTTTACTCTTCTCTACCTCTTACTTAAATACTGTTGTACTTCAATTAACAGTATTTAATTTAATTTATCATAACAGCTTTGTTTAACTTTATTATAACAGAACTATATTCAGCTTTATTATAGCAGTTCTTTGACTTCATTATAACAGTACTTTAACTTTATTATAAAATTTCTTTATTTAACTTTATTATAACAGTGATTTTTACTGTTATTAGAACAGTGCTTTATTTAACTTTATAACAACAGTACTTTGCAACAGTCCTTCAGTGAACAGTATTTTTTTAATCTTATTTTAACAGTGCTTTAGTTAACATAATTATAACAGTGCTTATTTTAACTGTATTATAAAAGTACCTTATTTAACTTTATTACAAGAGAACTTTTCTGCAACAGTATTTTATTTCATAGTTTAGTATTTTAGTAGTCTGCAGTGATTTTGAGGAGATTTCAGAATATTGGGATATACAGTATATCACGTGCCATGATAACACCTAAAAACAGTGTGATAATATTTATAGGCCATATCTCCAGGCCCTACCTTACAGGCCCCTGAACTCTTTACTCAATTTTATTGCAGTATATCTATATAGGTACATTATTCATGTCATGTGCTACACCTTATTTTTGTTATTTGAAGTTAAAAAAATCTGAAAAAGACTGAACAGTCTGAAAGAGCTGATACACAGAGGTTGTGAGTTGCCACTCACAACAGTCTAACTATCTCTTAAATGACTGTGACTGTCAGTCCCACAGCAGGGACTAAGCTATCTCAATTCATCCTCTGGAGACGATGGAATGTCTGAACCATACTTCAATAGTTGTTGAGATATTTCAATCAAAACCACAAATGCAAACTTCATCATTGCGCTGGAGGTAAAGTGAGGGGATCATCATAGTCAGTGGGACTCCTCCTATAGGGACCATGATTGTCTGTAAAAATGTCCATCATTCATTTCCATCAGCTTAATACTATATTTCCCTGTCCCTGGAGTCTGCTGTGACTGTGATGTTGCTTTTACCTGTGAAAGGAGCTGAAGAGACTCCAACCCTCAGCTGTGAGGAGGGAAGGAGGAGCGGCACTGTGGCAGAAGGCTACTGACGATCTGGAAGAGACTGACACTGTTAGACAGACACACAGCACAGACAGACACTGTAAATATTTCATAATAATCATAGAAGATAATAAAAGCTTGTCCAGAGGGGAAAAGGTCAAGGACTTCACACTTACCCACACATCAGTAAGGTTAAGGTCAGGATGGATTTAGCAGTTATTTTTCCTTTTTTTTTTGAAAGTCTGTTCTGTTGAAGGGCTATATTGGTACTGGTAAGTGTAATGCTCGAACATATAACTATAAATGGATATTATAGAATTAAATATTCCAAGTGTAAAATAATGGAGGAGAATGATGATCAATCACCCAATAACAAAATAAGACACACACAGCATTAATATATAGATATTTACAGTATATATTAACATAACACTGTACAGTTAAAGCTTTAAAATACTCGGTATGTACACGTGCATATCAGAAAGCAAACAGGCATCGGACACATTTAGTGGTATGGCGTTTAACAGTCTGGATGTTTGAAGAGCAGGATGTTAGCTCAGAGGTGCTGCTTACAGTACGCTAACTCTCAGCATGACCAAGGAAGGTTTGAGTTACAATCAAGTAAAACTGAGAGACAGGAGACTGGAGTTTTAGCCAGACAGACATTTCTTGAAAATGATTTGATTTTAAATGTTGGGATAGAGCCTCAAAGCCACTTTCTCTGGCTATAGCCGGATTAGACTGAAGTTCAAGAAAGACACAAGGCAAAAAGAAGGAACCTACAGTCTAGTCTCGCAGAGAAACCCAAATAGATTTATTTCCCTTAGGTAGGTGGGGCTCCTCATCATTGGTCCATTAACGTCATCAGGGTGTATTTAACTATTCCAGTTCAAACATGGCGGCTTCCTGATTTCAATAAAAGCTACAGTGTATATTTTATACTAGGATTTTTCATGGGTTTTGAAAGCATGAATCATGTTTTGAAAGGTTAAGTATGCATATTCTCCAATACATACAGCACTCTATTGCTTTTACCATTCAAACCCTTCATGGTTTTAATAAAGTTAACCGACAAGTAATTTGCTAGTATTCAAACAACTACAGCTCCCATTAAGGTTTTGCAACACAGCATGACTGCTGGTTTCTCCCTTACCCATGATATCCACCTGGGCTCTCTATATACTGTAAATATCTCTCCTTTGAAGGATAATGTCTTTCCAACTTTTAAGATTGAATCTCTGCTGTCCAAAAGACATCTGCGCCATTCAAACTTCCCTTTCCTCCTGTTATTACAGCCATATGTGGAGTAGCCACAGCCAACTGACTCGTCTTGGATCCACCTGCAAAGATTTGTGCTTGTGGGGAATGATGTTTTGCTCAATGAACAATGATTTTACATATGTATCTGAAAAAGGTAATCCTTGTCTAGACTATTGTGGATACTCAAATGGACCCAATGGGACCCAACAGGACCGAGGTGTCATGCTGGGCTCTGACAAATATTTACAAATCATTATTCAAGTGACAACACCTGAACGCAACAAATAGGCTATTTCAGTTGAAAAATATTTATGTGAGCTAGCTAACAAAATTTGACAATGCTACCCAAAGCTCGGTGTAGTTGCTGGCTACTTTCAAGGTGTCACTTGGGTAATCACAGTATACAGGCAAGCTTTAGCCATGGTAACCGCAACAACAACAGCTTCAGTAACGTTACCTTAACTTCACTGGCCTTGAGTCCAGTTTGGACATAAAACCCAGCATGCGTGTCAGGTTCAAGTTGGGTTTAGTTACTTCTCTTTCAGAAATGGACATAAATATCTGGTCTAGACACTGTTATATACATTCTGTACTGCTGAGCAAGGTTACATTATGTTATAGGGCTAGACTTTTAGTCATGTGTGTTATGTGTGACAATGACTGGGGTTTTCTTACGTCTACAACAGAAGTCTGGAGAGACATTCTTACTCCATACTTACCCCTAACCCTGCTGAGGAGAACCACTGACAATGGTGAGAACAATCTAGGCATTTACCTGCACTTGGATTTTGCATTTTAAGGAATTTCAGCTTTTTTTGGTCTTATTTATCGTTTTATCTTCAATCCTAATGGCTACAAATCACATTGTTACAAATAAGATGTATTTTCACTCCACTGATGCCAAGCTTGGAAATATATGGTACTTTGTGAGCAATGACATCAGTTTCTTCCACTGACAGACCAACCTTGAGGAGGACCACATACATGAGGTAATGTGAACCCATTTGGTTCCCTGTGTGGCTCCTGCA
The DNA here is from genome assembly GCF_006386435.1 of Epinephelus moara. NCBI lineage: Eukaryota > Metazoa > Chordata > Actinopteri > Perciformes > Serranidae > Epinephelus > Epinephelus moara. The sequence continues at coordinate 5,482,514 of NC_065528.1, forward strand.
ATCTTGATGTACAAAGGTTTCTTGTTTATCTAGTTAGTATAGCTGCCCTATAAAAAAATTATCCTTGAGCTCTTCCAAAATACGATCACAAACTAAGGAGGGGAATATGCCATGTGTTTAAGTTAGACCCTTACTTATACCTCTGACTTTCACCTGTTATTCAAATCAAGTTAGCCGTATAAAGGAGACTTTAGCAGGAGAGCTAATCTGAGTTGTTTTTCAAAGTTTGTGGCTCTTGTGTTACAGCCTGCATCACAGGCACAGCTTTTGGCACAGCTTTTGACTTTACACCTGTTCCTGACGAGGTGTAAGATTTAGTTAACTATTAGGTTGGACTTAAAATGCCAAGGTAACAACCAGCTTGGCTTAAGACCAGGAGTAAGCCCTGTTGGTGCAACCGGCCCCTATTTCTGGTTCAGCATCACTAAGGTTGAACCCAGTTCAATAAGACCAGCTCTGCTGCTTGATGAAATGTCTGTTTGGAAAAAACTCCTGCCATTTGACTGTTATAAAGTCAGTATGTTCACCAAAAAATAAGGGCTACTTGCTTCAAAGCAATATTGGAACATTTTTGGGAAAACAATCAAAGAATCTGTGAACTTAATACTGTCACCAAAATACTATAAGGGGAAGTATATCAAGGAGACTGAACAAATACCTTTAACATTGTGATAGTTCTCTCCAACTGTACTTAACTTTTCTTTTATACCTACTTTTAGCTGTATTATTCACTCCAGAGATGGCTGCTAATGTTAGTACACCAATCAAACTGCAGCCAGGCTGGCAAAGCTATCGTGTATGTTGCATGAAATCTCTTCCTTTGGCTGCCATCTGAGAGAAAGCCCACAGAGATCACTCTGTAACAGTATATAAATGAAACTGCACAATTGGTATTCCAGTCAGTGTACCATGGGGCAGATAACAACATTTGACAGACTTGAATTTGTCTCTCAAAGGTTAAATTTTCACTTGATCAAAAGTTGGTATTTTAGCGGAAATCTGGGAGATATGTGTGTCAGTGTTTTTGTTTGTCCGTTTAGAAAGAGCAAGGGAATCACAGAGAGGAGATCACAATGGTTTCCTTCTTTTACCTCAGCCAAAATACAGGTTACACCCACAGAAGATGCTAACATGCCTTCAATTTGAGTCCACCCATGAATCACCTCAGTTTTGCCTCAGCTAAAAAACATTGGATGTCCATTTGAGATGTAAAATGACAACAGATTCCACCAATTCCACGTGGTTGAGGGTGTGTTATTAGTGTTCGTTAAGGGACCATACTGGTGATTTAGCTAATTTTCACCATAAACTGATCAACATCACTGCTGACAATTTTCAAAATTGCACTGTGGTGTTTAAAATTTGAGAAAGTTTTTCCTGCTTCCCAAGCGGCCATTATTTTTCATCTCACTAGTGTGTTACAATCAACTTTGCCACGCAGTAACAATGTAACTGTCAGCAATGAATGCTGACATTATGTTCTTCATTACTGTCTCTTTTATCACTGTCATTTAAGTCATTGAGCAGCTACTAACATTTGTAAACATTTGTAGAATGTTGGAAATACAAACACTGTAAAATCTGACAAGTTGATTAAAAGAATGTAGGAAACTGATTGCCCTGATAAAGGTAAGAAAATATAACTGTTGGTCTTAAGCTATGTTAACTTAATATCTAAATGCTTGTTTACTTCAAATTTAGCTATATTTACTTAATTTTGTAAAGTTGTTGTAGCTTAAAAATAAAAAGTGAAAGTAACTTGTTCTTTCTAAGTGTTAGCAACTTTAGTAAATCAACTTGGTTTGGCTTAAGTGAACAGCTGAATGTGTTTTGTGTCACGACAAAAAATATTTTGCATGTGGTGGAGTTTGGACATCTGCAAGGTCTGCTTTGTTAACATTTTTAGAATATGTAAATATTATTGATGGTTTGCAAATAGCAGAATACCAATACACAGCATAATGTAAACACTTAAAGTTTTTTTGTTTAGAACAGTTCAATATAATATGCATACTTACATTATATATTTCATTTAGCTTGCAAGTTGGCTTAAGATTGATTGAATATTGGTGTTTGTGACAAAATAGTGCCACACCGTCCTGCTGAAATCATGAGTCAGTGGGAAAGATTTAGTCCAACAACAAACTCTGGCCCTGCCTTAAGATGTGCAGCTTGGCCTTAAGATAAAAAATAATCCTAAGAACTAATCCTTCCTTGTTGTACTTACTTCATTTATCTAACTCAATCAGTGTCCTTAATTCTACCGAGTTAAAACAACTGTTTAGTTAAGTCTGACTAACTTGGTTTACTTAAGTTGCTAACACTTTGAAAGAACAAGTTAATTTCCACCCAATTAATTTTTGAGATGCACAAACAACTTCCCAACATTAAGAAAATACAGCTAACATTTCAGTAAACCCTAACAATGACATATAAAGTAAACATAACTTAAGACTAAAAGTTACAATTACTTTTCTTCTTCAAGGCAGTCAGTTTCCTAGAAATTTTTAAAGTAGAATTAACTCGACAGATTTTACAGTCAACTCACCGCAATGCACTTGCACAACGCTACAACTACATTATGTGAGTGCATTTACTACATTGAGAAAGGTCTCCGGCCATTAGTGGTAGCACTGAACACTGCAACCAACAGCACTGCAAATGTTCACACCATGTGAAGTAAATGGAAACCAGCAGCCAAGAGTAAAGAAAAACAGAAACCAAACAGCATTCTTTAGAAAATGGTCAGCAGTAAAGCATGTGATCTTTGCCAGATTTTTTAAACACGTAAAACACCGGTGTGGTCCCGTAACGGAACTAATGTCCATTTCCTGCTGACTATCGGATTCAAATTACACATCAAGGTCAGGCTTTAAAAAAAAAACAGATCGGCTTGAGAGCAGTAAAGATTAGGGAAGGATGTAAATGACCATCCAGTCCAACATTGTGAGTCTAAAACATGTTGTGGTCATATATTAAGAAATCATTTACCAAGCAGTAGTATACAGAAAATGTAAAGAGGACTCCTGTTCATATGCCATTTGCTCATTAAATTTCTGATTTCAGATGTAGAGCTTTGATGATTTGAGGTAGAAAAAAAGGCAAGCTGTGGGCCTATTATGGCAAATACAATTTTCAAAGGAGCCAATCAGAAATCTGGAAAATAAAGGTGCCTGTCAAATGAGTTTTTGCCCCATGTTGCATATTAAAAATCGTGTGTATTGTAGGCAAAAGGTGCATCCATTTACAGTGTTAGACAAGAATCAATAGTCACCAGACAACAGTGATAGTTTGAATTAATAAATAAGGAGAGAAAGAGGAAAAGTGATGATCAGAGATTCCAGTGATACATAGGGGAAAAAATGAAGGTACATTGGAAAGAAGTTGAAGGAGATGTGGGCAAGTCTTTGCCAAGTCTGTATACTGGACAGCACCCAGACAAAAAAACATCTACTGACAATTACAAGTATTATCAGACTTTGCTGAGTCACTATCCCACCTCACTGAAAGCAATCCAAGCCAAAAACAAATACACACAAAACCAGCATTTTAGCCTGAGGTGGAGGTTTGGAAATGAAAAATAAAGGAAGCACATTGAAAAAGGGTTTGGTTTCCAGACAGGCATTTGTTATTAGGCTACGCTGTGTAGGTGCTGTATAATAAGTTTTGTAAGGCACACACAGACACAGGGAATACGGTATCATGTGTGCTGAACTCATATACCTCACATGTGATGTTAGCCTACAGTTAAAAGTAGAAAAAAAAACATGTTTGAAAAAAATATTGTTTATCAACTCAGGTCAAACAGGAATCAACATCAATTGTGAATCCAGTACAGAGGTGTGTTGGTGACTAGCTTGCTTGCTAACCACATATAATGGGTAAACATAACAGTTCACAGAAGTTGTGTTGTCATTTGTAAGTTCCTACTCTGTATGTTAGGGGCAGCAGAGTGGGAAAGACCGTGACAACAGCCTTCTGGGTCTAATTCACAAAGTCAAAGATATCAGGAATTTCTGGCAGCTACAGTATTTGCCACTGGGAATAAAGTGTAAAAAAAACTGGTGGCAAAATGGCTGCAAGCCACCATCACTGGCGGTTGCATCTAAATTAAATCCAATACTAACTCTAATTCATCAAATTAAAATGAGTTAAAAATTGCTTGGATTGGTTTTCACGACACTTCACTGTTTCCATGGAACACCATGGACCACTACCCAAAGCCCACAACTATCTCTGTACTGGACACACTGATCAAACAGATCTTCACTTAACTCTGTGAACTTAACTAGTAATGAATTCTAACCTTCTAGTTTGAGAGATCTCTCTCAGTCAAAAAAATATGATGATGTTAATAGTCATTCTGGTTTGTTTGTTGACTCATTGCAGGCTGAGTGAGGTGCGTCACGCTCCCTGAGTTTGGTGCAGTGCCGTGAACAAACCGTAACATAATCTGAATACATTCATTCTGTGTCACTGGACGAACCTCCGTAGATGGTCTCAGAGGCACAAGAAGGTGCTACATTAGAGACTGTCCTCTGCCCCAAAAATGACACCATAGGTCACTTGCACAAGCAGATTATTACGACCCATATTTACATTGAGTCTAGGTCGTGATCTCTAGTAGACAAAGCGATTATGACGGAAGCAAAGGAGGAAGTTAGGTGATATAGCATAAAGAGCAATAAAGTCCTTGTAGGGGTAAGTCCAGGTGTACCCAAGAGACTGCAATTCGTATTCTGGATGAAACCGAAGGTCATCGAGTGATTTTAAGTTATGTACATACATAATGTCAAGTTAAGTACTTAACCTATAAAGTGACAATGTGACATTAAGTACATAACATGATAACACTTCTCCTGGACAGTTAGGTTCTGGTTAGGGTTTGGGTTCAGGGACCCTTGGTGGGTTTTGTTACACTGGCCTATAGATATGGGCTCTGAGTTCTCCTATGGCGCTCTGGCTAATCAACAAAACCCAAACTAGCCGTTGGGGGTGCTAAGGTAACAATGCTGTGAGTCATGTTTAGATGGTACGAACAAATGACCTATGTGTCATATGGGTTGCAGGACTTGTTGTACATTGTGAGTTTACTAGTATAACTCTGAAGTCAGCTATGACTGTGAGTCAGAATAGTCTTGAATCACCTTCTCTTCCAGTGTGTGGATACAAAGATACTAATTCATGCTGTCATGTGGTAGTACTTTTTTGAATAATGTTTGTTGAGTAAATTCCCTAATTTCAGCAAATATTTACTTGCAATTGCTGGATTATTATTTGTTTTGAGAGAAATATACACAGACTAATCTTTTAACTGATTTTACTCACCCGAATATGTCAGTGTTTCTCTGTAGTGATCGTCTTTAGTAAGCTAAAAAAAGTAACAGTGAGAGACTTCAGTCGGTTTTAGGGTCTGAAAATGAGCAAAGCAAAAAAAAAAAAAGGCTGATTTGCAAAAGGCTTCAGATCTTGTGTTGCATGGAAATAGGGCTTCTTAATAACCTGGTCAATGTGGTACAGAACCAAATCAGAATTACTGCCTCGGGGTTGCATGCCTCGGCTAACCAGTAAAGTTGCACATGCAGTTTACGTCCCTGTCTGAAGTCTGTGCCAGATTTGACAAAATTCCCTCAAGGTTTCCTTAGATATCCTGTTAAGAGAATGAGATGAACAAAAGGTCACAGTAACTTTGACCTTTGACCACCAAATTCTAATCAGTTTATTGTTGTGTCCAATTGGATGCTTGTGCCAATTTACAAGAGTTCCCTCAAGGTGTTCTTGACATATTGCATTCACAAGAATGCAATGGACAAGGTCACAGTGACCTTAGACCGCCAAATACTAATCAGTTATCTCTTGACTCAAATTGGCTGTTTGTGCCAAATGTAAAGAAATTCCCTCAAGGTGTTCTTGAGCTATTGCTTTTGCAAGAATAAGACAAACGAGGTCACAGTGACTTTGACTTTTGACCTATGCCCACCCAAATCTAATCAGTTAATTGATGGGCCCAAGTGCACGTTTGTGCCAAATTTGAAGAATTTCCACAAAGCAGACAACCTGAAAACATATTGCCTCCAGCCATGGCTGGCACTGGTGCAGAGGCATAAAAAGGAAAATTACACATTGTTATACCCTTCTTCAAAAAAAATAAATAAAAAATCATATCATATATCCTGACCAGTGTAGCTGGAGGGCTTTTGCAACTTGCTATAAGGCAGGTCAGCTGTAAGTAATGGGTGCTGTGTGGGAGGAATTTCCTTTTAATGGTCATGTTGTTTGTAATTCCATAGTTACTCTAGCAGTGCTTTTTAATACTTTATATACTGCAGAAAGTTCAAATAAGAAATGAGGAGAAGGAAAGTACAGACTAATGATACACACCCCAGAGCTAACTTAAAGTCATATTTCTTCCTCTTACAATGACTAGACTATGATATTCAGCTGATCCTACACTGGTCATATGCCATATTTGAGAGCTATCTTTCCTCCCTCTCATGAGTTATTCAATGCCTCAACCTTCCTAGCAACCTGCACCTCGTTTAGATCAAGTCTTCATATGGAAGGGGGAGGAAATGTACAGTATAAGAGCATCGAAACGTGAACATGCATAGCGTGGTGCATGGCTATATAAGAACAAACCACTGGGTGGTGCTAGAAATGGACAATTGCTGAGGGCTGAGCTGATCATGGCAACAACCCCGGACAAGAAATGAAGAATACTCATTGACGTGCACCCATGACAGAAAATATACTGTGTGTACCAATAGCTTCTCCATCACACCTCATCCACAACTGTCCCATCATACAAGTGTGTGTGCGAGAAATATTATAAGGTGAGATCAAAGGTGAAACACTAAAGGACTCAGTATGCTTCAAACAAATTTCTTGTTAAAAGACCAAACAGCGCACCCTGCTCTCACACCCTTCCGACATTGGAATTTAAGGGGCTGCATTAGAAAAATGTCCTAACTTTTTCAAACACAACAATCTAACAAGGAGGACGACTTGGTCGCAGCCATTGGCCAGGTGTGCATAGGTGTGAAGGATGACAGGCTCTCATTATTCTTCACACAGTTACTGCACTGTGGTGTACAAATGCCTTTGGGGACAGACCATCCTATCCTCCCTCCCCAGCATAGTGATGGGAGGAAATGAATAAACAAAACTCTGAACTCTTTTTAGTGTCCAGTATGTACCAAGTGCTCATGAATCTGTAATGTGTCGAAAGGTAATGCAGCAACGGCACTGAATGAGAGAGCGAGGACTGATTGAACCGGACTTGAGTCGAGACTTGCGCCAGTGGTGCATTCACATGCTCCTTATGGAGTTAGATCAGTCTCAATATTAATAAATGCACACAGAAGGATTCACAAATACATGTTAAGATTTATATATAAATGACTCTTTCCACACAAATATTTTCAATGCACACACATATATTTGGCATTTTATATAAATGTAAAAAAAAAATCCACAAATAACCAAAAAGTTTCACCAATGTATTTCTGATGCACACACAAATATTTATTGTTTTAAATATATGCAATAAAAATCCACAAATATATGTATTTTTATATATTTTATTTATTTATATATTGTATTTAAAAAGTATTTGCAATTTTATGTGGATGTTGATACATTCATATACAAATGCTTTTATTTTGTGAACCTCCGCGCATTTGTGTGTGAATCTTTTTGAGACTCCCCTGACGTGACCCGATCCACAAATGCATTTTTTCTACCAATATAGGTAGCCAATCAGATGTCTCCTTCCTCTTCAGCCAATCACATGAGCGTCCCGCCACCACCCCCACGTGGGGTATGTTTTAACGTCGTAGCGTCAGAAGGTGGCAGTGATGCACCACTACATTGTTTGCGACCGCCAAATTAATACGGAAGAGAAGAAGAAGAAGGTCAAGAGCGTATGTCTATGGTCAAGAGGTCTAGTTTGCAGCATGGCGGCCGACGATCGTGCACCTGTAAGGAGTAGCATCCAGCTGCAGCCCCGGAGCAGAAGCCCCTGACGTGACACAAGCCCCTGGCATGACGGAAGTGACGTGTTTTGCTGGATATTATTGTCGCGGTCTTTGTGTGGAACTTAGCTCGCAGGACACAGCATCTCAACGCAGTAGGTTTCAGGTAAGCTAACTGGAATAAATTGGCAGAAAATAGCTATGTTGTTTATTCTGTGACCGTTAGAAGAGGTCCCTGGTGAGGCGAGGGCAGGGCTCGAGACTTGGGATCCACTCACCTATGGTCCCGCCCGGGCATGATGTCCGCAGCCCTCCAGCCTGACCTCCACGGCCTGGACGGATGCTCAAGTGTGGGTGAGAGGAGCGGAGAGGAGCGCGGAGGTCAGGCTGGGCGGGCCGACACATGTGTATCCCAGAACGGGTGCTCAAGTGTGGGTGAGAGGAGCGGAGAGGAGCGCGGAGGTCAGGCCGGGCGGGCCGACACCGTGTAGTCAGGCCGTTACAACACTAAATTAAGCAGAGTGACGGACCCAAAGCCTTCAATCCGGCTATAAGACAGCTGAAATGCTAAACAAAAAAAAATACAGTGGTGAAGTTGGGATTTGTTTCTTGAAGTTACGTGCTCATTGTCTTTTCTGTCTCTTGCAGGCTGCCAGGAGAAGCGGACTGGCCATCAGATATTGTTTGTGGAAATTCAAAAATAAAGTTTGTCAAATTGACTTTTGTCTCTTCATTGTGCACACTTACACACGAAATATGATAACAGTCAGCTATTTTTGAATGTCAGCATTGATTTCTCACATTGAATGGTGAAATATTTGTAGTTTGAAAGGTCCGACCTAAATGAATACAGGTCGTAGTTAACGAAGCATATGAATATTAATAGAAGGATAGCCCACTGAGCGCAGCTTCTTTTATTGATGGTTCTAACGTCGCGATGCAAACAAAAAACAAAGTTGACTTGTATGATTAAATAAAGGTAAAATAAATGGACAATTCATCAATTCATAGACGCTATGTTATGCAATTTTACTTAAAAAAGTTGTTAAAAAAAAAAAAAGCCAGAGGTTTGTGTCACGTCAGGGGCTTCTGCTCCGGGGCTGCAGCTGGATTTACTTGTTGTAAATCATGACTCTTTATTGAATTATTAGTGATTGGTTTTCCTAAAGTGTGTGGTAGCCCAGTTAGTTAGCAAATTATCTGAAACTTGCTTCTAAAGTGTGTGGTAGCCCAGTTAGTTAGCAAATTATCTGAAACTTGCTTAGTTGGTATAATTGCATCGTGTAACTGACGCTAACGTAAGAGTAAAGTGCAACGCACACCGCCGCCGGCGCAGCGCGTTGTCCGTCAAGTGCTGCCCCCCAACACACATCGGCAGCGGCGCGCAGCGGCACCTTCGACACTATTTCCCACCCCAGCCCGCTGTTCCGGGACATACATAAAAGGCTTTTCTCGCAGCGCCGGCCGCGCTGGAAATAGAGCAGTGCTTATATGGCAAGCCGTTTTAACATTTAATCGCTAAGTTTGACTATCCGGAATTACCATTATAGATATCTATAACGTCATTTTGACTAGTAGTAATGTCATTGTGACTAGTATGAATTTTAATTTAAGATATCTATAACGTCATTTTGACTAGTAGTAATGTCATTGTGACTAGTATGAATTTTAATTTAAGATATCTATAACGTCATTTTGACTAGTCATAATTCAGTTGCAGATATCTACAACGTCATTTTGACTAGTCATAATTCAGTTACAGATATCTACAACGTCATTTTGACTAGTCATAATTCGAATTCAAGATATCTACAACGTCATTCTGACTATCTGAAACTCAATTCAAGATATCTAGAAAGGACCATGTAGATATCTTCAATTGATGATAATTAAAGATATCTTGAACTTGAATTATGACTAGTCAAAATTAAATTGTAGATATCTCAAACTGGAATTACAGATATCCACAATTCAGTTGCAGATATCCGCAATAACAATTGCAGATATCCGCAACTACATTGGAGATATCTATAATGACAAACCCCATACACATGAATGGCAAAAATAGTTTGAATCTTACTAGTCAAAACTGAATTACAGATATCTGTAATTAGAGTTTTGACTAGGCAAAATCTAATTAGGGATATCTTGAATAAGAGTTTTGACTAGGCAAAATTATGTTGCAGATATCAGTAATGAATATCCAGTCTAGCGATTAAATGTTAAAACGGCTTGCCATAGTGCTTAAGCACTCTACGCTCTTGACCTTCTTCTTCTTCTCTTCCGTATTAATTTGGCGGTCGGCAAACAATGTAGTGGTGCATTACTGCCACCTTCTGACGCTACGACGTTAAAACATACCCCACGTGGGGGTGGTGACGGGACGCTCATGTGATTGGCTGAAGAGGAAGGAGACATCTGATTGGCCACCTATATCTCCTTGGTAGAAAAAATGCATTTGTGGATCGGGTCACGTCAGGGGAGTCTCAAAAAGATTCACACACAAATGCGCGGAGGTTCACAAAATAAAAGCATTTGTATATGAATGTATCAACATCCACATATGTTTTGATGAAAATTGCAAATACTTTTTAAATACAATATATAAATAAATAAAATATATAAAAATACATATATTTGTGGATTTTTATTGCATATATTTAAAACAATAAATATTTGTGTGTGCATCAGAAATACATTTGTGAAACTTTTTGGTTATTTGTGGATTTTTTTTTACATTTATATAAAATGCCAAATATGTGTGTGTGCATTGAAAATATTTGTGTGGAAAGAGTCATTTATATATAAATCTTAACATGTATTTGTGAATCCTTCTGTGTGCATTTATTAATATTGAGATTGATCTAACTCCATAGCTCCTTGCATGGTTGTCCTCCAACTTCGGTGTGTTCACTAGTTTTAAGTTGTAAGTGGAAACAACATGGATGCTACAAAGAAAGAGTGTTGTATTTTATTGCTCAGAGCGTTTAATGCGTTGAAATAAAAATGTCATTGTTACTGATGTAAACTTGAGCATGATGACTAGTAATGCTTTTCGATAGCCCTCACCCATGAACCAGTAACTAAGCAGCACATTTTTCAGAAACATAATGCAAGATGGCATGAAATATAAGGGGCCTTTCCTTTTAGTCCGGCACTCCACTGACTTAGTGAGCTTCAGCACCACATTTCAAAGTGCTATCCATTACAGGTGGTGAAATTGAATGTTTTGTGATGTAAATGTTTTGCCTTTATTTTATTTTATGTTGGTTTTGCTGAAAGACAGCTAGCTAACAGTGCTAAAATGCAGAAACATAGTGCCTACTGCCCACCCTTCAGTCTCCACTGTTTAGCTAACGTAAGCTTTGGCTTCTCTGCACTGCACTGCACACCAACCTCAAGTGAGTCGCTTCCTCACTGGGGCAACCTGGGGGGAGAACTAAGGGTGAGCACAGTGTTTCTACAGCGAGGCCATTGAGTTGGGATGGAGTTACTAGCGGTAATCGCGAAATGAGCACTGCCGCTTGCTAGCCCTTACCTGACCCAGCTGGTGCGCAGTGCAAAGCAACCAAGGCTAGCTTACCAGCAGACCATGGAGGGTGGGCAGTTTCCTTATGTTAATGCAGCTAGCTGGCTGTCTGTCTCCCACCAGACCCAGGTGGTGCGCAGTCCATTATACTGAAGAGTAATAAAATTAACCTAAAGATCAAAAGGTAAAGGTGAAGGTGAAAAAGGTAAAAAATATTCTCTGCAACCAATCACTAGTTAACTGTCGACGTTCCTACTGGTATTGTATTAAAGAAAAGTTTTGTGAGGTGGGCAGCACTAGCTATTGAATGGCATGTGAATGGCGTGTTGGGAGTGTCACAGAGAAGCTGAGACCACATATTGCAAAAGTTTTTAAAAACTCAAAATGCTCGACAGGTTGGATACATTTACGCGTATCAACTCGAAGGAACCGATAATGTGAAAAGAATCACTCCGCCCAGAACTACTCTAGGACAAGAGACCTTCAGACAAGTGCGAACGATACTAACAACCTTCTTTGTTTGAATCATACTGAACCCTTAGACATCCAAGTACCTCATCAACAAAGGGGAACGCTTGCACTGAAAGACATGGTTTACAGTGTTGTGTATACAGTATATGAGATAACCACTTAAAACAGAGTGGATATTATATTGAATATAGAGGACAGTATTAAATGTGTCATGGCCCTCATTCAAACCTATGAAAGTGTCCGCCAAATGTCCAGCCAATGTCCGAATGTCTCTGTGTTTTAATCACTTCATGCACATGTGGTCTCAACCTGAAGAACCTAAATGCTAAAAACTCTCATTAAAAAGTCTCTATTAACGTCCTCCTGTGGACCAGTCAGCAGACTCAGAATAAAAGGAAGGTTGGGCCGCTTGTGCTCCTTAAGTCAAATCCCTGAGCAAAGTCATTGAACATTCAGAACCCATTGGCCAAAGCTTAGGCACAAGAAAACAGGAACTGGGAAACAGGAAACCACTCTGTCCTCCTCTCTGTGAGCCCCCACTCTCTCAGGTGACCAAAAGAGAAGGATGATGGGAGTTGCAGTTTCAATGTCAATAAGGAGCCTGGTGGAGAAGCCTTCAAAAGGCTTTGAGTAAAGGATTCATAGCAAGGGGTCAGTGCCGGGGCCGGTAAGAACTGTAGTATCTAGGGTAAAGGGGCGAGTAGTTGGAGGAGTGGCTGTAGGAGGCGGAGGTACCAGAGGTCAGGTAGGAGCTAGATGGGGTAAAAGCAGGAGAGGAACTGTAGTAGGCAGAGGAATAGTTGTGGGAGAGAGAAGGGGAGTGGGAAGAAGAGTAAGGGGAGGATGAGGAAGGAGTGTAGAGGACAGAGGAGCGTGACAAGCTAGACAAGGGCCGAGTTCGGGGTGAGGGGCTCCATGTGGAGCGTCTGAGCCCCAAAATAGGAGAGCGGTAGGGAGAGGAGGGGGCAGATCCTGGTTGGGTGGGCCTGGTGGTGGTGGTGGTTGTGGTGGATGGGGGAGAGGTATGAGTGTCGGGGGTGCAGTGCCTGGAGAGGCCCGAGCTACGGGGAAGAGCGGGGGAGATGTTGACACTGAAACTGTGGGAGTCAACCACAAACGTCCGCACCCCCAAGGTCCACTGGGTCACAGGGGTTGTGGGTGGGGTCCGCACCATGGGAGAGGAGGGGGCCTCCAGACATGGGGGGCTTTCTGGCGCCGGAGGGCAAGCCAGTGAGGCTGGTGATGACGGACTGCGAGGGGGTATGTGTGACGTAGGGGAGGTGAGAGCTGAAGCCAGAGCTGCAGCAGCTGCACTAACCAAAGATGGGCTAAGGGGCACAGTGGGATCATCAGAAAGAACTGACGAAAGACTAGGAAGGCCAGAAAGAGGGAGGCTGACAGGGGCCAAAGCTGAAGTGGAGCCTTGGGCTAGGTTGGAGGCCGAAGCTGAGGCCGGCTGACTTACTTTGGGGGTGCTGGTCTTCGCGCGGTTTAGCCTGCCCCCGCGGGTACGGTGGGTCTGCTCTTGATCGAAGGCCAAATCTTCCAGGCGCTGGGTGAGGGCCAGCTTCTGCTGGATGGCCATACGCAGGAGGGAGTTCAGAGTCTTCTTCTCATCTTCGGCCGCAGCCAGCTGCCTCTGCATCTCATCCAGCTGGGTCACATACTCGTCACACCTGAGGAGAGCCAGGTTAAGCAAGGTCAAAATAAAAATCACGACAAGCAAGGTTAAAAAATTAAAATGAAGTTAAAAATTCACTTAAGCCCCTTTTCCAGTGGACAAAAAAACCTGGCATCTGGCTTTTGTCTTTATTGGCAAGGGTTACAATCAGCATTCATTCCCGGGACAAATGACTGCAGTAGTCATGGGTATTTATGGGCGCTCAGCTTGGATGGGCTCCAATTGGCATTAATGGAAATGTGACGCCCATGTGGATGTGCTAATCTTTGCCCGTTTTCTGAAGAGGTGCAATGTCGTGCCATCACAAAGTGCGCAGCGATTGAACATCATTCAAAATTAGTTTGCACCTAGTTTGAAAAAGGAACTGAATAAATAACAGGTATAAACAAAAATATCTGCCTTGCAGTTGTATGCCTTTGCGATCCACTCAAGTTGCACTTACACTTTACATCTATGTCTGTGAAAACATGGATGGTTCACACACATCTTCCCCCGGCAGCATAGAAGATCTATACAATCAGCACAGATTCAAGGTGGACACCCAAGATTAGTGTCACAAATTCAGTATCTGACCAAATGTCTCTCCTTCTGTTCCTGAGTTCTGACGTTGCATATTAGCCAGAAAAGTGTTTTTGCAGAACATTATGATGTCACAGTGATGTTGACCTTTGACCTTTTGGATAATAAATGTCATAACTTCATCTTTATATCCTGTTCGACATTTGTGTAAAATTCTGTCATAATCAGTATATGAATTCTTGACTTATAGCCAAAAACATGTTTGTAATGTCACAGTGACCTTTGACCTTTGACCACCGAAATCTAATTGGTTTATCATTGAGTTTGTGCTAAATTTAAAGAAATACCTCCGAGGCATTCTTGAGATTTCACATTGACGAAAATGGGACAGACAGACGTACATAGATACAGATGGATGGACGGATGGACAGACAACCCGAAAACATAATCACATGGCTATCACCGGCGTGGCGGTATAGAAAGAAGTAACCACCATAACATTTTCACTGGGCTCCATGCTGCTTCCTACGGTTAACCAATACTGATTTCTGGAGCATTTGTTACATCCAACATGACATACAGTGATGTAAGAAAGCTACGATGGGCCCCAATGCACACTATTATGATGCGCCCTGTCGTGCATGTATTGTCTTGACACAAATAGAGACTTGACATGAGACAACATCAAAATACATATTACCCGGCAATCACATCATATATGATTCAGCATATCTGACAAATATATCAAAGAAAGTAAGAAATGAATCATTTAATTGAATAGTTTCATAGTATATTTATAGATTTAATACTTATATAGAAGCATAGCATATAGCATATAATTTTGTTTTATATAGCTACTAAAAAGAAAACCATGACCTACATGAGTTTGCCTTTTTAAGGACATAGCGAGGACGTAGCAAATGGCACTCTTTTTAAATTAATAATATTATTTTTTATCATTTATTTTTGAACACAGGTATATGTCCAAGGTGGAAATCTGAATCACTTGCAAGGGCCCACTCTCTTTACGGGCCCCACCACCCCAGGGGTCCCAGTGTAATTGCACTGCCTGCACTGTCTATACTTAGGCCCCTGGCGACATACTGGTACAAGAAAACAACAGAAAAGCAAACTGGTCTGTAGACCAGAGCCCTGTACACGACTCTGGTCTACTGGCAGTTCGGAAAGGAGTTACTATTACTACTAGTTTTAGTGTGTTTTTCCATGTTTAAAAAAAAAACAAAACACATATAGGCACTAATATTGGTGGAAAAAGGGTATTATTTGCTCACTAGTTGGATGAGAAGATTGATACTATTCTAAGAATAAAAATAAATAATAATAAATAAAGAAAAGTGGTATTGATCTTTCTTTCTTCTCATCTGAAAAATCTTTTCTTAAAGTGTTAACCTATTCCTTTAAAGGTTTAGTGTGTAGGATTTAGGGGCATGTATTGGCAGAAATAGAATAGAATATTCATAACTATGTTTGCATTAGTGCATAATAACCAGAAACTAAGAATTTTTGTTTCATTCACTTAGAATGAGCTGTTTATAATTTCTTCATACTTCTGTTTCATCTCTGACCTGGTGGCAAACATGGCCCGCACAGAGGAGAAAGTGGCTGCATCTTCCTTCAGGGCCTTCAGCTCGTTCCTCAGCTTCATCATGGTGTCAGTGACCATGGCCTTTTCCGCCTCATACTTACTCTTCAGGTTAGCCAGAGCCCCCTCTGCCGTCTGGGTGAACACACAAAAACATACATACACAGATCATAAATTAAGTTTTCTTTGTTTTCAATTTCACTTTCCTAACCTCAGTGTTTACTACCCACTATCACATTTGACCACATGAAGACTACACTCTGTGAAGATCTCAATTCTTGCTTGAATGTGCCACACCCAAATGACAATGCATAGTGCAGTAAGTGCTCACTACAACAGCTCCTCAAGTGAGTCTTTAGTTGTCTGCACAGGAAGTGACTCATAAAAGGTGTACAAGCTGAATCATTGTGGCAGTGTCATTGTCATTTTCTAAAGAATACTTTGTACTCTCTTTAAACCCAATCTGGTATAATGTGTCAGAGTATTTCCAATGGTGGAAATCTCTCAGCTCATAATAGTAGCAGTAGCCTCTGCATTGTATCACTGATGCACCGTTCCTCGGGGAGAAGTCATATAAAACAGGCAATTTAATATAAACTAACAGCCATGGGGGAAAGGTTTGGGACAGCAAAGTGGGTCCTTTAATCAACCGTATTGGTCGATGTGTTTCAGGAGAGGGTAGGCCTGTAAACAGACTATAAACTGCTGGACTCATTTCCTAAAGGCATTATAAAACCCAGCACTCTGTGGCTATTTCGGTATTATGAGCATTTTGTTGATTTCTACTCTATCTGGTGGCAAAATATTAATGTGCTAGATATGGATGATATAGTTTTTTTAAACTAATAAAGAGTATCTGGGAAGCAATTGTCCAAATTCTTGCTTCTGGTGGTTGATGCATAGGAAAAAGAACAAGTGACTTCACTGCTGTTGGTCATACAACCTTTGTTTAGTGAGAACTGGTTTAGGTAGGAATCTTGGTCCTATGACCAACATATAATAAAGTCAGCTGCAAGGAAAGACCATGTTTGTTCATTTTCTCATGGGAAATGCAGACGAAACTCACCACCAATCAACCACCATCTCATGTGTTCTTATCTCTTACAGACTCTGAACCAAGTGAGGCTGAAAAATAAAGCCAACTTGAGGCTGGCTCTAAAATACCCAACTTTACAGTGGCAATAAACATTTTACAGCCTGGTACAAAAAGCACTTTTGGTTTCTAAAGCGAATTTCTCCATTCATGACAACTGTGCAGGGGGTGATTTTTTTGTATAACCCACTTGTTTAAATGGTAGTAAGGCTTAAAGTTATGCATGATTAAGGGCATGGCTGCTTTGAGAAAGATTGGTTGCCATCCGTTGTCAAGTCGCTACTACAGCAACAACCCCAGATTAAAACAGTATAGGCATGGCTTTCGCTACCTTTGTGTGTGTTCAGTACACGAAAGTTAATGGTAATGGTTTGGTCACCTAAAAATGTCTTGTTCAGTGTTTACATGAGGCTCTACGGAGCCGCGTATTCAGTTTTTTCTCAATGTCCATTTGTTTTAATGGTTTTAGGCCTGTTATTTGCAAGTGAACATTAGCATTATCATAGTTAACCATAGGTGTAAATGCACCATGCTAACCAATCTAGCAGCTAACATTAGTGTCAGCTCCACCTTCTCATTCAAACATGGTCACTTTTGGCCAGACTTGAGGCTTCAAAGCAGGAGTCCACAAACCAATGGGTGACATCACTGTGGCTACGTCCATTATTTGATATTTTCTTAAGAGACTTTACTGAATGATATATATTGACATAATTTGTTTATAGTTGGGTATCACATTACAAAAGTGTTCATGTTATAAGTAAAGCATTACAAAAGTAATGTGTTGCTCATGACATGGACACCTCACATGTCCCACCTGTTTATTAGCCTTGAGCACCAGTCTGAGGGTGGCTATCTGCTCTCTCTTGGTGCTGAGCAGAGACTTGAGCTTCAGGATCTCCTCCATGCAGCCTTCTTTGTCCTTGTCCAGCAGAGGGGCCAGTTCCCTGGCTGCAGCTCTCTGTCTAGACAGCTGCAGAGACCTGTCTACTGCCCGCTGGAGGTGCTTCACCTTGGGGAGGAGAGGAGAGAGGCAGAGGTAGGAGGTGAGGACAAGAGTAGCCAAGAAGAGAGGAAGGAGAAAAGGCATTGCACTGACACTAATAATAAAATACTGTCCTACCTGGTCTCTGATGATAGCGTTGAGGTTGTAGATATTCATGGGCTCCCTGCGCAGCTCACCAGCTGGCTCCAGGGCAGGCGATGATGATGATGACGATGATGAAGAGGCACTGATGCTGGGTGAGCGGGTCGGAGGCGTGCAGGGCGGCAGGCTCTGCTCAGAGGGCACTTGGAGGCCCTCCTTGTCCCCCTCCTTCTCCTCTCTTCTCTCCTCCCCAGATAGGGGCTCCTTGGATGGAGACTGTGAGGGGCTCCGTGACTCCGAAGGAGTTAAGGTTGTCGAAGCGACAGCGGCCAGCCGCCTGGCGAGGCGTGGTGTAAGGAGAACTTTGCTGTTGTCCGCAGACATGGCTTTAAGACTGGCACTGAGGCCTCGAAGCCCTCTGCCTTGTCTGGAAGAAAGACAAAGTGGATTAGATTTTGTAACCTATAGAACCTTTATTATATTGGTGGATATCTGCAGCATATATTTACCAACTCAGGAGTTTGAGCCTACCTCTTTCTGCTCAAATACAGTCATCTCTACTCATTCCACCACAGCAGCAACTGGATGGAAATGCACTAGATTTGCATTCTAAAAATGAAATAAATGATGGCTCCCAAGGCAAACTGGACCCAGATAAGGAACCAGGCTACGGCCAGACTAAGAATTTTGCCATATGGATGACCAAGGCAACTTCTCAGCTATGCCTTGCTAGTGTGGTAGAACTTGCTGATACAAGTGGTGGATGATGCTGTCAAGCCTCAGAGGAAGGCCTTTTAGGCATAGCTATCATTCTCTGAAGGCCCTAAATGCAGCTTTTGTACTAGTGTAAGCAAAAACTTACATGTAGAAAAAGTTCAAGATGCCAAGACTTTCAACAGTGCTCATGAGAGGGGAGGCGAGAATTTGTTTAAGCAGATGAGGCTACCTGGTGACTCTGAATGAGGATATAATTGGGAAATGGAAGGAACACTCCTGAGTCCAACTGATGCATCCTTCATTGAGAAGGCTGAGAGAGAGGGTTTGGGGAAAACCCTCTCTGCAAAGACAATAGCAAGCTAGACAATTGTAAGCTTTGTGACAACAAGGAGCTGGGGGTGAAGGAGTTGAGATCTGGGGTGTAAGCTCCAAATATATAGGCCACATCCACACTAATACGTTTTCATTTTAAAACAGCATTTTTAAACAAAAAACAATGTCCTTACACACGAGCGTTTCAGCACAGTTACAAGATTAATCTCGGTCCATACTAACACGCCTGAAAATTCATATCACATGACCATTCATGTGCACTGGGCATGCACATGCCCATGTAAACAGGAAGCAGAGTGACTATGCTGTGGTTGGTTGATTGGTAACGGAAAATACAATGGAGATGAAGAAAAGCAAGACCAGAGATTTCTTTGCTTGGATCGACGAAGAGGTGGAGCTGTTGCTGAAAGTAACACACAAGTAATATGGCAGTCAAGGTAGCAGGAAAATGGATTGGGAGTTCTTGCAAAGTAAATATGGCGACATATCAGAACAGTACCGAATGCATTATCCATGGCTGGAGGGGATCCATGGCAATGGGAAATGAGTTACCCCATGAGAAGGATGAAATCACAAATATGGTATGTAGATCTAGCCATAACGTTTTGGCTTGACACACTGTGACTGATAAGACCCAATCAAGTGGCAAATTTGTGTCATCCAGACCAAAAATAAAGGTTCCTTGGTTATGATAAAAATAAAGAATTAAAGATTATTTCTCAAGGGGCCCTCCCTCTAATGCAGACTCCACAAACTTTGCCTCAATCTCTTTAACTTTGAGAGACCTTCCTCTACCATTTGATGCTGCCTGTGTCCTACTAATAAAACAAAAGTCAAACCTGTAGTAGTCCAGCATGACACGGTTGGGTGTCTCATTGTTGCACAGGCAGACGTGGTGGTAGAGCTGGGCAAGCTCCTCGCTCAGCGTCACCAACTCATCCTGAGCTGCGGTCAACGCACCCTGGCTCTCATTGGCTGCTAACTGAGCAGCCTGCAACTCCAACTCCAGGCTGGAAATCTGAGAGAAGAGGAGATGAAATCCTTTATCTCTGTAACTATTTTTCTTTCTATTCAGACACAGTCAGTATGACAGTGAAGTTACCTTCTCCCGTCCCTCCCGGCAGCTCTTCTCCAGTGAGGCCACCTGTCTCTCCAGTTTCTGGAGCTGACCACCTCGCCTTGGCCTCTCCTCCGCTGCTCCCTCTACACACTGAGCCAGTCTGTCACGGAGGACTTTCACCTCCGCTTTGAGCTCCACCACCTCTGTCACAGCCACACGGTACTTACATTGCAGGATCTCCAGACCTGGCGTCTGGTATGAAAATACCTGACTTTTGTTCATTGTCTCACTTTTATCCTCATCAGTATCTCCTTCATCTTCAGCCTCATCGTCATCCTTGTCCAGCTCCATCACAGCCTCAGCATTGAGCTGAGAAGTGGCACTGACATTGACTTCCTGGTTGAGGCGGGCCCTTCGATGCAGGCGGCGGAGGGTGGTGACTCTCCGGCTAAGGCGGAGGACTTTTTCATGCTGCTCATTCAAGGCCCCTTGGGTGTGCTGGAGCTGCGTCTGAGACTCCTGCAGACTGGTCATTAGTGAGACCTTCTCACGTTCAACCTGAAGAGGGCAGCAGCAAGATTAGGGAGAGGTACAGTATTGATGGTATGAGCCCACAAATTTTCAGAACTTTTGTACAGGCTCATATCATTTAACACATGAAATTTAGAGTTAGTCTGAAATTGGCATCCACTGGGGTCCATATCACATTCTGCAGCTTTGTCTTCAATTATTGTACTGTCATTTGAATATTCTGAAAACTGCTTTTGGTAAAGGCAGGGTTCAGATAACAGAGAGTGTGCACCAACTCCCCATTAACTTTCCCCAATCCATTCATCACAGTAACCAAAAGGAGAAATCTGGACCATATCAAATCTCTGCTAATGCAGCCCAGTTGAAAGAAAATGTTGGCATTATACATTTCTACAAACCACAAATACGTGGCATTTGTACGTTTCATACACATCATATCAACATTTGACATAGTATTTGAGCTGAAGCGAGAGGTGGAGGGGATAATGAAATATGTGACAGCTGCAGACCACTGTTTGAGACTGACAAACAACAAAAATACACATATCAAAATAAGAAAAAACATGGTTGTGTATTGTTCTACCTGGGGTAGGGGTATCTGAAAAACAAAAGCTCTTCTGAGGATTTGTACCTGTATTAACTGTGAACCTGAAGTCATTTTAAGGTACGTGTACATGTTTCTCTTCTCAAACCTAACCAGAGCAACTTTGAGATATCATATGAATTGAACTGAATGAATTGGGGTGGCAGTAGCTCAGTCCATAGGGACTTGGGTTTGGAACCGGAGGGTCGTCTGTTCAAGTCCCCGTCCGGACCAAAAATATGGAGCGTGGACTGGTGGCTGGAGAGGTGCCAGTTCACCTCCTGGGCACTGCCGAGGTGCCCCTGAGCCCCCAACCGCCCAGAGCGCCTGTCATGGGCAGCCCACTCTGACATCTCTCCACTTAGTGCATGTATAGGTCCTGTTTGTGCATGTGTGTGTTCGGACCTGTGTGTAATTGACAACAGAGTGAAAAATTGAATTTCCCCTCAGGGGGATTAATAAAGTATATTAAAAAAAATTTAAAAAAATGATCACATTTGTTCCTCCATCCGCCCATGACCCTAATTTCTCACCTCATCCGTTGGCCTTCATTGCTCATCCTTCATCCTCACTCTTCGTCCCTGAACCCTCATCTATTCATCCCTCACTCTTCATCCTCTTATCCCTTCATCCCTCAACACTTATCAATGCATGCTTCACCATTCTTCCCTTAACCCTCATCCATTTATCTCTCTACCCTTATGCCTTTATCCCTCACCCTCACTTTTCATCCCCTTAGCCCTTCATCCCTTGTTCCTCAACCCCTCAGTAGCACTGGTAGAAGCATTTTTGTAATTACTCCGAGTCCATAATTTGAGCACCTTCAGACAGTTACATACATACACATACTTCAGAATTGTGTCAAGAAACACAGCTTCCTCATTCTTCTCAGAGAGACCTCTGTGTTTGGCACAGCGCTGGCAAGGGAGTTGAATGTGGCTTGATCACATCTCTGACCATCTTTACAAACAGAGCACCTCCACAACCAGACCTAACTACCTAACATACACTAAACCATCAAAAACTGTCTCAGGTCTTTTAAATAGGGTTTTTCCCTCATTAAAGTAGATACTTCAGGTTCCATTGGGTATAATAAAACAATACTGTAGCACAAAAGTGGATTCATTAACATTTTAAAAGAGCGGCCTTGACAGCAGCAGGAGCAGAGATGAAACCCACCCCTCCACCGGAGAGTGGTCGATAGTGTAGTGTGTCAGCTGAGATATAAATAAACTCTTCCTGTAGCTCGACCTATCAGCAAAGCAGCAGGAGACAGGAATGGATGGGATTACACCGACAGGAACTGAAGCAGATGCACACACACATGGATGTGTGTATACACACATTTTACAGCTTTGTGGTGACCTGATCATGATCTGATGCACTAAGTAATTGGTTCTATGCTTTGAGGAATGCGCTGAGAGTTTGGGAACATATGAGAGAAAGGTTTTAGGAGCGAAAACAAGACTGAATGTGTGACTGTGTTTGTGTGAGGAGGAGACAAAGGGATAAAGTGAGAGACAGAGAGCTTTACGCCATGGGAATACTGTATGTCAGCAGGGTTTTACAGTAAATGATTCAGAAGCCCTGTTTTTTTAAAGAGGAGCCTGCTGCAGGATTATGAATCCAGCAGACATAGAAAATGAATAAAACTGTGAGATGTTTTTACATTAATACCAAAATTGACACAAATTAACCACTGGTACAATTGAAGAAGAACAGAGGACAATGTTGGCACTGTACATAATGGCAAACCGCAGATTTGTTACATCCATACGTTTTCATACATATCATATCTAAAGTGATGTAGTATATGACCTGACTTTGTCACCAGGAAGCGGAGGGAATGGTGGACTGTTTTAAGGACTCATCACTGTTTTTCCACCGGAATAGTGCCACACAAGCAATTGCTGTTTTACTGAGATATTGCTGCATTTCCTGCAGGGACTGTGCCCCCACAGCAGGGTATTTTAAGCCAAAACATATTGTTTTTCTAGTCATAACCAACGGGTTTTTATGCCTAAACCTAACCACATGTTACCACTGTGTTGTTGAAATGTTTAAGTTTAAAGGTATCTGCTACCTAATAACATACAAATGTAAGGTATCCATGGTTTGCAGAAATATACATTTTATTTTTTTCTGGGCTGTGAACACTTCATGCCAGACATTTACAGGAATAGTTTAACATTTTAGGAAATATGCTTATTTCCCATCTTTGAAACGGAAAAATAAGATTAATCTCATTTCTGTGAGTTAAAACCTCTTAAGCATCCTGCAACATTTACCTAAATTCACCTAAAAAACACCTATCCAAGGCTTACCTAAGGTTGAAAACTGTTCTTGTTCCATTTTTAGTATACGTACATGCATGGTCTCATTTGAAAGGTAACACTGAGCTGGCAACAGTCACTTACAATACAGTACAGTCACTTACAATCACTGTAAGTGCTTCTGTCATAGAGTTATACAAGTTTCAACGCACTGAAATAAATGGTTTTTTTTTTATCTTCACCTGAATATTTTCTGAATAAAGATGCTTCAGATGACTAGAACTAGGAGGTATTTGGTGGGAAACACGATGGGGCATATCAAAAAGCCTCACATAGTCCAAATTCAAATTTGATAACAATATCACAGATAATGAACCTTCACATATGTTTTTCTAAGGTCTTGTCCGGGCAGGCCCTTGTAAGGTTTTATTTGATGATTTGTTGTCAGAAGAGTACCTCTTAGAGATACATGTTAATCAGTGAGCTTCATTGATAGTAGACAGAATTTCTGGGGTGTGAACAGGCCCCCTGCTTACAGTCATGTCTCTCTAAAACCAAGCATTGCATGTCCCAGAAAATTCTTCAGCTAAATGGAAAAAAAAATCAGCGATAATTGTATTTGGTCCTCCACACTCCATCCCCACTATAGAGAAGTGTCTCAGGCCCCTTGTCAGCAAATATCAAGCTGGCAGCTAGAAACCTGGGTGGAGTCTTTGACAGTGACCTCTGATTTGACAAACAAGTCACAAGAATAATGAAATCACGTTTCCTCTATCTTAGGAGCATCTCCTAAATTAGCTCTTTCTTCTCTCATGCAAATCTCAAAAAGGTTATATATGCTCTTATATCATAACATCTTGACTATTCAATGATGACCAGTCACCACTTGACTTTTTTTCAATTGAGGCATCTGGGTCCTTCGATAAACATTGGGTGACGTCTTGCCTTTGTGTTCTGAAAACTGTTCTTTTCTATATATTGAGTCAGGCCAGCACAGAATCAGTCAGCACTGACTGTCACACACTGCATGCTAGTTAGATCTGAACTTAATCTCAACTTGATTTGATATAATGCATATGTGGGGAACAATGACCTCATGAGATTAAGGCAGACGGGCTGCAGTTACTCTCCATCGACTGCAAGACCCCAGGGCGTGATGGCGCTAAACCAGAAGCCAGCTCAGCCAGCAGAAGTCTGTAGTACGCCTGCTCTATGGGTATTGCAATGTGGAAGGTGTGCTGATCATCCGGGTATTTTTATACAGGGCAGTTGAGCCATTCTGGTTTCATGCACTACTGAGTAATTTAAATAGGAATAAATAGGAATGTTGGGGCCCCGCCTCCAACACAACATCCAAGTCTCTTTATACATCTGATTTCTGATTTCTTGCGACTCATAAACACGGCAATAACACATTTGTTGAACATTTAACATAATTCTGTATTCATTTTTGCTCCATGTAAAGTAAATTAAATTAATGTTTACCAACTAATGCTGCGCTCATTTGCCTTAAAGACACAGTTTACACATTTTTATAACTGATGATTTATTGAATGAGAATTCTACTGAGTGAAACATAAAGCTGAATCTGGCAGCAGATCTTGCAATGCCAGTAATATAAAGCAGTAGCAAAATAATTAACTTTAGGAATTCATTTTTATATTTCCCGTGTGAGTGTGTTTATTCAGTAACATATTCTTGGCCTAGATGACCAAACACATAATGTTAACGTTATCTTAAGGTTATGTGGCTGAGTTTGTTTTTATAACAGGCAATATTCTAATGAGGGTTGTGAATGCAGTCGGACAGGGAAAAACAGGAATATCATGTACTGCCATTGAGCACAGAACTGTGATTCTAGGTGTCATTCTCTTCCACAAAGTCTGATTCAACACTTCTCCACCCTCAGATCTCTTTTAGTTTTATTATGTTTATGTCATTCCAAGCATGTGAAAACGCAGTGTATGCATTAGAGTAGGATGTGCACAAAAATACAGGACAAATCACGTCCAAATCACACTGTTGTTGAATTCACATATTTAGCTTAGTCCAGTTGTCAGAAATGTTACAGACTCAAACCATGCAAGAGGTACCACCAGCATTTTGCAAGGACATCTTAGGAAATGCTAATTTAACATTAGTTAAATATCTATTAAAAAACAAAGTAATATTAGCTAAATCGAAGGCAATTTTCTTAGCCTAATGGCTGTCCTTAATGGCTGAAACAAGTAGGCATGTTTTTAACTGCTACTATGACTGAATAGCCATCAGATAATAAAGGCTTTTAAATTATTACCCTCCTCCCCTCTAAAATAGTTGGATCCCCAAACTGAAGTGCACCAGAGGGACACCTTTTTCACGCCCAAGCAGCACTCTATGCATACTATTTTGTGACTTCATAGTTTTGTTGCTCCCTTATGAGCCACAGCACAGCCTCAGATCTTCAGGAGGGCCCAGCTCAAAACTAAAGGTGATTGGGCTTTTGCAGTTAGGCCCCTCTGCTCTGAAACTCCTTGTCTACAGACCTGAGACTTGCAGAATCAACTTTTAAATCACTTTTTAAAACTCAGTACTCAGTAATCAGTGCATCATCAGTGTGTTGTTTGCTCCATCTAACACTTTCATACTGTGCCCGTGCTCCCACTGCCGAGGTGCCCTTGAGCAAGGCACTGAACCCCCCAACCGCTCGGGGCGCCTCACCAAGGGCAGCCCCCTCACTCTGAGATCTCTCCACTTTGTGCATGTATAGGTCCTGTTTGTGCATGTGTGTGTCTTTCAGACCTGTGTGTAATTGACAAGCAAGAGTGAAAACATTGAATTTCTCCTCAGGGGGATTAATAAAGTAAATAAACTTAAACTTAACTTAACTTAAACTTAATGCTGGCTCTCTCCAAGTAAATACATGACTTAACTTAAACTTAATGCTGGCTCTCTCCAAGTAAATACATGGGTGATAAGGCAGTAGACTCACCGTCATCAGTTGCTGCTTGAGCTTCTGGATTTCTGTCATGTTCATCTCGTTGAAAAGGTCGGCTGTCGCTGCCCCTTCAGCTTTCCGGCCCGGCCCTCGGCACTCTCCGTTAGCTCTGGGCACCGACCCTGCAGCTGTCCCTGCTCCTGTCCCACCCTGGAGGTGGCCGTTACACCTTACAGATAAGAGCAGAGTAGAGCGTCTTTAAAATCCAGGAGACTCACTTTGCTTCCTAAATGTCAAGTATGGAAAATTAGAATGGTTTATAGCCAGTGCAGTAGACTACAAAGAGTACAAGTCTGCAGGCCAACATGTAATAGAATTATATCTTTATCAAAGATCTTTTCATACTGTCAATAAATGTGCAGACTCAAACCGATAGTGAATGTATCCAATAACAAGTAATGTGTGTATCAAAGCCTGATATATCTTCTCCCTCTGTGCCACAGAGCTCCATTGCTGTCCAAGAACTAATAAAGAACACATCAGTGAGACACACTGTTGCACAGGGTGATGACACATTTCTTCACTACTATGAACACACACTGTAGTTTACTGCACACATCCCACATGCACTGTCCTGCTGCCACAAATACCCACTAATATTGTGGATTAATCCACTGCTGAAAATAGTCCCCAGCAAATGACACAGTTGTGTCACAGTCCCCAGCTGTTTTGGGAAATTACTGAGCCTTTTTTTTTTTTAAATGAAACTGTATATTTTTGAGCTGATTGTGAAGAGAGAGCCACAGACAGGTTTGCTGTTAGCAATGGCAAAAATACAGAATATTACCAGCCTTGTCCCTTTGGGAGGAGACAAAATTAGATTAAATATTTGCGGCTAAGAATATTTAATGACTTTTAAGGCCTAAAATATAAAACTTTTTAAGACTTTTTAAGGACCCGCAGATATCCTTATGGGTGCATTTATGCCAAACCATCCATCAGGCCATACTTCCTATGACATTTTTGGAGAAACAAAAGAATACTCTTGTAACTACAAACATGTAAACATTACATTCTCTTTCCACATATGGTTTATGTGTATGTAATATCTACCTCATTGGCTCATCTGTCTGTGGAGAAAGCAGAGTTGTGGGGGTGGCGGTGCCGCTAGGTGGGGCGGAGGTGAATGTCAGGTGGGCACTGCCTGTGTAGGCCACATCACACATGCTGAGGTGGTGGACCAGCTCCCTGCGCAGGTGGTTCTTCTGTTCACGCTCGCTCTTCAGCGACTCAAGCGCCTCCTCCAGCTGGGTGTCTGAGATGTCCTTCAAACGCAGCGCGTCCTGTAACTGGCTGTTGAGGAGCTCTGTCTCCTCCTCCAGGACCTTAATTTCATGCTTCAGGCCTTCATACTCCACCTAAACCAGGGGTGGAGCAACAAACCGATTAATGGGAAGAAATCAGAAGATTGCTAATGTAGTGCGTCACAAATCTGATGGAAATTCTTAATCTACATTTAAAGCTTGAAGTCACTGTGTGGGTAGTAAACGTGCCCTGTTGAGATTTCTTGTCAGTAAACAAAGTCGTGTTTACATCCTTGAGGCCTGTCATGTGTGCTGAATGTACATCCTATCTCATGAAACATTTGCAAAGCAGATTTTTTTAATACTTTTAATTGGGTGTAGTTTGCATCCACAAATATTAACTTGCAGTCTTCTTTTTCTTAGCTCCTGATGATGCATTACTGCAGTATGTTTCTTTGCAGATCACAGCCACAAACTGTTGATCAGCAGAATAGCTTGAAACCAACATAGGAGTGTGTATCACGTCCTGCACGATACAAACAGAATAGTGACCCATTCACAAAGACATTTCTCCATAGAGCAGAGACTGTAAACACTGTCAGAGATAGTCAGCATTTATGGGAACACCTACAAAATGTCACATCCTTAAACATCGAGGGGGAAAACAAAGCAATCTCTACCGTACCAAAGGGTTGCTGTGTGGCTTTCTGTACATCAAATAAGCTTAAAAATCCAGAGTTAAAGTATATTTTTCTACCTGGACCCTATTTTTCCAAGCTTTGGTGTCTATGTGACTATAGGGAAAATATTTATTTTGAAATTGGTCCAATATTGAATGAGAGCAGCGGCAACGTAAGCATACAATGTAAACCAGGCATGTTCGCACTTCGCACTGTCAATTTATGTTTATGTTTATGTTTATTTTATTTAAGAAGGGACAGTACACATTAATTAACATGACCACTTAAGTCGCGTAAATGTGCCAGATTTAGCCATACAGGCTAATTTTAGATTTAGCCATACAGGCTAATTTTCATCTGCAGTCCCTGGCAGGTTGATGGTATATACATATATAAATGAACAGGCATTAAAATAACGTACAGAAGTACAAAATTTATATCCACTAAAAGTGCTTGGTTTTGTCAGTGACAGGTTCTAATTGTCAATATAAGTGGAAAGGATCCTACAGAGATAGACTTTTTTGTTAGAGTGAAATCCTTTTTGTTTTACCAAAATCGCTATTTTCAAACCCACCAGTCTCCATTTAAATAAACTGTAATTTTAACATAATAAAAAACACTACATTTCAAGTGTCAGAAACAAAATAAAACTCTGACAAACTGTTGTGGGTCATCTTGTCAATGTTCCAGCAATCACCAACTCTGGTTTGGCTGAAAAAAACCTTAATTCACCCAGTTAGATGTGAAAATGTACTGTCTCTATTCATACTAAAATTACTGTTTATTTAAATGGAGTCTGGTGTGTTTGCGGTGGTAATTTCAGGACTGTTTCTGATAAAACAAAAAACATTATGCTTTATCAAAAAAGTATTAGACTATAAAAGTTGTGAGCCTCCAAAGACCTGTGTAGTTCTTGACGGTGTCAATCCCTGCATTATGACATTATAGCGCATTGTCAATACATAGGCTAATGACATGTTGTGATGTTAGCACTTCTTAACTGTTTCAAAAAATGATTGGAATTAAGGTAAGTCTAATCATTTATATCTGTAGTAAATGTAATAGTGTCTCTTATGGGAGTTAAAAAAAAACACACTTTCCCTGCATTACAGGCTGGGAGAAAGGGCTGATTTCCCCCTCACCAACTCCGCCCTCACCACCTCCTCTTGCTATGACTATAATGGACCTGCATTTGGTAAATGGACCTGCATTTCTGTGGCACCTTTCTAGTCATCTGACCACTCAAAGCGCTTTTACACTACGAGTCACATTCACCCATTCACACACACATTCATACACTGGTGGCCGAGGCTACGATACAAGGTGCCACCTGCTACTCAGTTTTTAAACACACTCACAGACCGGTGGAACAGCCATCGGGAGCAATTTGGTATCTTGCTCAAGGACACTTCGACATGCAGACTGGAGGAGCCAGGGATTGAACAACTGACCTTCCGATTGGTGGACGACCCGCTCTACCTCCAATCACATACTTTAAAAATTCTGCAAAACATCTACATACATAGTGGCACATAGAGGCTTAAAACACGTCCCCAGATTCCCCCTGTTTAAAATGTAGATGACAGGAGAAAGATCTTGTGGGGGAAACACTAAAACCTGTATAATATTGTTAGAATGAAAAAGTCCATGTTAAAAAAAACTTTGTCTTTGTTGAGTAACTTGTTTTTTTCTGATTTAGTCTCTATTGCATGGCCATAATATCTTTGTGTACCTGATTCTGTTTGAGAGTCGACACCAGTTTCTGAAGTGAGATGTTCTCCTCCTCCAGCTCGGTGTAGTCCTGGAGCAGCCGCGTCTCTCGAAACTTGTACTCTCTGACCTCCTCTCGCATCCGGCTTCGCTGCAGCTCCAACATCTCGTTACTCTGCTGAGACAGTTCAAGGAAACAGAGCTGAAGCTGCATGCTGTTTATGACAGAGATAACCCAAGAAAATTACGGGAATCAGACTGAAAGTGGCTGGGATTAAGTTTAATTTCTGGGACATAAGATACTTTCATAGAAAGCCATATGGTCACCTAAAACTGAGTACCTCTTGTCAAGCAAGAATGTATGATACCCTAACACTGAACGCTTTACTGTACCTCCCTCAGCTCCTGCAGTAGTGTGCTCAAATGTTCACTGTCAGCCTGAGCACTGGAGGCGGTGGCCCGGCTGTGCTTCAGTGCTGACTGGAGCTCCAGTAGGCGGCCCATGTAGTAGGCCTCTTTGGAAGCAGACTCCTGCAGCAGCGTTTCCTCGTTGGTCTCCCCATCTTCTGCCACCTTACGCTGGATGGAGTAGGCCTGGCCAAATGCCTGGAACATGGCAGGAGAGAAAAGGATGTGTCATTTAAACATGAGATGGGTTGTTTATCATTTCTATTATTATTAGGGATGCATAGTATTATCGTCATATTATCGGAATCAGCCGATATCGCCTTTCAAATAAAATATCCGCATTGGCCAAAGTAGTAACAGAACAACATATCTGAAAGTAGGCCTATGTATTAAGAATATAAATGACAGAAATTAAAAGACGGATAAACAGACAGAAAATAAATGTGTGTAACCCTTTCACAGTAGGGGTGTGCCATATCATCTCATTCACAATAATACTGGTATAATTTTTAATATGATATGAAAATTCATATCATGATACTCATGATACATTGGCTTGTTGACATATGGACGTCATACTGTTATACACTGCAACAACAAGCATGTCTG
The DNA here is from genome assembly GCF_006386435.1 of Epinephelus moara. NCBI lineage: Eukaryota > Metazoa > Chordata > Actinopteri > Perciformes > Serranidae > Epinephelus > Epinephelus moara. Next base: position 5,513,595 of record NC_065528.1, read on the forward strand.
AAGGCAAAATTATTACAGACTCCACAGTGGTTCCAAAAAGAGGAGCAGCTTTAGTACAGTGGAATAAACTGTGGCGTCATGAATGTTTTATGAACAGCCCCAGACTCTCACACTCTTTTAGTGACATACCGCTCAGAGGTAACTCATTCAGCGGCTCCTCTGGCAGCAGCGCAGTATCTCTCCCTCCCCACTCTCGCTGTATGCACACGAGAGTCAGTGTCATCAAATGATTTGGTCATAAAACTTGGTAATATAAAACTACGTGACTCATGCCTCAACAAAAAATAGAAATATGTGAATGTATGAGAGATCATTTTGTTTATTTTTTACTGAATATTTGAGGGCAAACTGTTGACAGGTAAAACTACATCACTTATTTTGTTGCAATTCTATGTTCTTAATTAATAATAAAACATTTTTTTACTCATTTGTTATATAGTCAATAATTTCATTATCGCAAAAATACCCTGAAATATTGTGATGTTATTTTAGGAGCATATCGTCCACCCCTATTTCACTGTCGGCTCGCACTGCGTTAATATCTACCTGAGCAACAAAGCAGAAAAAATGGCATGCATAAAGAACAATAAAAGGGCCATTAACCAAAGATAACATGTCTTAAGTGCTTATGATGTAGTTACTATTTTTTTGGTGCAAAAAGACAATATAACATGAAATGCCTATATCCTTGTGTGAAGATAATAGTCACTTTCACCATAAAGTAAAGTAAAGTTCCACTGATTGTCACACACCTGAGTTCTCCGCATTTGACCCATCCCCTGAGGGAGCGGTGAGCAGCAGCGGTGCCGTGCTCAGGAATCATGTGGTGATCTAACCCCCCAATTCCAACCCCTGATACTGAGTGCCAAGCAGGGAGGACACCCTGACACCCAAAAAAGTTTGTAATTTCAGTGTATTACTTACTAAAAAATAAAGAACGACACTGCGCTGTCCTGACCACAGTAAATCCAGAGGCCGCTGCCTAATGGGCAGGAGTCTGAATATAGGGACCTGATAAAAACCTTCAGTGACTGGAGTCACAAGAACTGTCTCCTCCTGAACACCTCAAAAACCAAGGAAATGATCATAGATTTCCGCAGGTCCAAGCCCCCTCTTCAGCCAGTGAATACCTGTGGGGTGGACATCGAGGTGGTGCCAAGCTATAAGTATCTAGGTGTACACCTGGATAATAAGTTGGACTGGTCCCTAAACACAAACGCTCTCTACAAAAAGGGGCAGAGCTGCCTCTTTTTCTTGAGGAAGCTCAGATCTCTTGACATCTGTAGTAAGATTCTGCAAATGTTTTATCAGTCTGTGGGGGCAAGTGTGTTGTTTCATGCTGCAGTCTGCTGGGGAGGAAGCATCAGACACAAAGATGCAAGGCGGCTGGACAAACTAGTCAAAAGATCTGGCTCTGTGTTTGGAGTCAGGTTGGACACACTGGAGGAGGTGGTGGTGAGATGCACACTGAAGATGTTCGAGGCCATCATGAACAACCCAGATCATCCACTCCACAACACCTTGATGGACCAAAAAAAAACTGTGGTGGGCGGCTCCTCTCTCTTCGATGCATGACAGAGAGATACAGAAGATTCTATATACCAACAGCCATCAGGCTTCATAACTCTTTGACATATAATAGATGAGCTGACAGATAATTGAATTTCCCCTTGGGGATGAATAAAGTTATTCTTATTCTTATTCTTAACAAGGTCCTTTACAGAAAAAAAACAGTTTTAAGTTCAAAGGCCAATGCTAAAATAACCTACAATGTCCAATAATGACTCCTGCAGTGCTGTGTTGTCCTCTTCTGATCTAGAGTTTCCATTCTGGATCCGCAGACCGATGTAAACCCAACTGCCCAGCTAGCTAATGGCTAGCGAGCTAAAGTCCACACTAGTTAAAGGTGCTAATGTAGGTACTGTAGCATTTTTTGCGTGTTTTAGTTGTGTTAGTTGCTTTACTGCACCTCACAGAAACTCAACACAGTGGCATAGAAACCCCACCACCAACAAATGTTTTGGAGGTGTAACTGCAGAGCGACGCAGCTGCACTACCACACAAGTATAAATGCTCACATTGGCGTAGCCACTAGTGTAGACTACAACATAGGCTCTGTATAGAGCCTGTGCACAACTCTATATCAACCTTTGCTTGCCACAACCACACAATGCAGTGTTTGTGGTCACCTCATGTATTTCAGTCAGACCAGGCTGTGTTAGTGACAGCTGAAGATGCAGCTCTATAGGAGTGACAAGAGAAAGCCAGTGAAGCTGAGGTCCAACATGAAAGGAGTGGTGAGTCAGCGTTAGTGGCCTCATGATCGCCGAGCTGCTCCACACAAGCAGCCCATCCTCTGCTCCACTGAACACCAAGGGGAGAAATGTATTGAACTAAAAATCAATAAGAGGGCCCACACTAGGCTGAGCTTCGAGTGTAGAGAGAAGGAGGGAAAGAGTAGGTGGGAAAGTCTCTCTCTCTGTTTTAAACTCCTCGTCTTATGTATCGGCTCGGAGAAAAGTCCAGTCAATGAGTGATTTTGCTTATAGGCATGACTCCAGGAATCACTATGCATGGGCAAAAATGGACCATGCTTTTCCCCACGGGAGCAGAGTGTAAGTACAGTTTACCACAGTCAGCTGGGACCTGGACACCCAGGACTGTTCTCTGTCCCTGTGCTCACTGAGCCAGTGATGCATGCACACATGTTGGGCGGTATTTAGTTAAGAGATTAATGAGCCTCCACTGAAATCTTTTACGCCCACAAACATAATGAAGTCTCCTACAAATTATGTTCATATGCAACTCAGTCTGTTTTGGGCCAAAGTTCAGGAAGACGTCTGATAGGTTTGAAGGTCAATGGGTGTGTAACCATGTGCTGGTGACACTCATTAGTCGTGTTTGTTTCTGACATCTCTTTTTAAAAATCATAACCTGACATCTTTCCCCTATGTTGCTATGCGCAGATATTATGTGAAAAGCTGACTGAAAAACACTGGCAGTGAAAAGTCTGAAGTACAATGTCAGTAGTTGTTAGTATTTTGTTCTCTGCATGTTCATTTGATGAAGAGAAACAAAAAAAAGCGTAAACGGTCCACTAATCAATGGAGATTAGAGTCTCTCATAAGTTGGCCCATCCTTCACCATTCCCGTCATTTGACGGTTAATGGCTTCTTCATTTGCGAGGGCAAGGAGGGCGCGCAGTGCCTTGTCTCCCCAGTTGCTCATCTTTACAGTGTCTTTCAGATTTGCGTTCCCTCTTGCTACTAGCTGCTCATTCCTGCTATCAGCTGTTTCCTGTTTATCCAGCGCCAGTGGGTCACACATGCGGCGTCATCAACAGCCAATCCGGCTCTGTGTGTCTAAACGCTCGCAACTTGCTGGCTAAACAGCCCAACATACGCTGAAAATCTGGCAGTGTAAAAGGGGCTATAGTTAACCACAGCTGTAAATGCACCGTGCTAACCAAATTAGCAGCTAGCATTAGGGTTAGCTCCAGCCTCTCATTCAAATATGGTAATTCCTGGCTCCAAAAATCCAAGATGGCGATGGTCAAAATGTAAATTTTGAGGCTTCAAATCGTAAGTACACAAACCAATGGGTGACATCACATTTTATAGACTCAGCATAGACTTTATATAGTCTATGCCGCCAATATTTGACTGCTGTTTACAGCTCATTTTGCTGCCCTCAAGTTGCCCAAAAAATGAATGCAGGTTTAAAGCCCCTATGTGGTGGATTTAAACAGACTTGTCTGCCCCAGTTAGTAGTATCAGACAAGACACTTTGGCAGACAGCAGGTCACTACTACCACCTACAGATCTGATGTGTGGACACAGATGAATAAGCTGATCACACTATATAGCCCATAACTTATTTTAACTACCATTGTCTAAATGTCCT
>NC_065528.1:5517997-5531461 GCF_006386435.1 Epinephelus moara
ATGTAAGGTCCAGCTCTCTTCGGGCTGTGCAGGTCAAACTCCTTAAGATCTATAAGTATGACAGAGGGACAGATTAAGCTGTAGTTTGAACAAAATCAAATTGTTGCCAGAAATCCTGTGGCTTAATCAGCTACCTGGTAGTACTGCGTTGAGATATTCAAAAAACTGCCTGACAGTGGAGTCTCCAAACATGTGGACCACCTTGCCTTTCAGACACGGACTGATGTCAGAGATGTTGAATTGGCGAACTGTGGGGCCATTTAATGATCGCCATGCACCCTGGTAGTAATAGCCAGAGGGTCCAGATGTCACAATGCTGCTTTTCAACTGTGGTTGATCTAAGAGGAAGTCAAAGGATATGGGTGGGTTTATTTTAATGACCATATTCCATGAAAAGACCAAAACCAAGGTTTCTCCCTCCCCTTGACTGCTTGGGGTGCCATTTAGGTCAGTGCCAAACAAAATTTTCGTCAGGTGGTGAGCCAGTAGTTTTAAGTTACTGCTCAAGAGGTATAGAGCATCATAAAACACAGCACTGATCTCAAGAACACCTATCCAAAAGCAAAATGCAAAGTATGAGCCAACAAATAGCAAAACACCACAACAGATAAAGTGTTGTAGTGGCCAACTTAAAACTTAACTTCAAAGCCACTCAAAGTTATTAGGATGCATGTACCGTTTCTATTCCTTACTCACAAAGTCACAAAAAGAGTCAGGTCGTCGTTTTGCACATTTATTTTCCACGTTGCTTTTCATCCAGGTTATATTTCCATCCACATACATCCAAGCTTCTCTCAGATCCAACACATGAAAATATTCCTTGGGTGTTCACAATATAGATGACGGTTAATATACATCCCATAACAATAGCATAACGGTATCATAACGGTCAAAAAACCTTTTTTACAACAAACCTAGCACCACTGCTAACACACGCTCTGACCTCAAACCTGCTCTCCTATATACCATGGTGTGCATACACAGTGCATAATTCAGGCCCTATGAAATAATGGGAAACTGGATGTTTAACACAAAACTAAGGCCATTCAAGAGTTTACCTTAACAGAACAAGTAATAATGGCAGTAACAAAAGTATAAAAGCACGCCATAAACCTACAACAAAAATCTTAACTATCTTAAACTCAATATTGGCTCCTACAAGTGTATTAATAGTTCAAATGAAGGGAAAAAACCAGAGAAAGCACTGCCTCTCCAGAAACCCCAAAATCTAGTCTGGGTTTTCAATTCCAATAAATCCCCCAAACAAAATATTTTCACTTCCAGTACTACAGTCCACAATGTTTTGACAATCATAAAAACATTATTAGACCTACATCCACAGACCTCACTTATTGGTCTTTGAAACTGCAAGAAACAATGATGCTGCAAACAAGAACATGTGAAGACCTTTTTTTTTTAAATGTTAAAACGTGTAGCTGCTAGCTGCTAATAACAGTGGCTTAAGTTAAAATTAATCTAATCCTAGAGAAGGTTGTACAGTTGATGCATATTGTACACTGGTGCATGCAAATAGCAAATGCTCTCTCCACACTTTGATGAGGGAACACATTGTGAGCTTTTAAGCTAAATGACTATCATGACTTTAAGCCTGGTGCTCAGATCCATGTTCCCAGTGCTCTCAAACTGGGCTGAATACAGCTTTCTACAGCTGTATACACCCAGATGATAGTGGTAAGCTGTTTACAAATAAATCTGTTTTTCTGCCTGTTGGACTTTTATTGTCTGTAGCACATTCGGTTTTGAGTTGTTGTTTGGGCCCGAGCACCACACAGTGCAAGGAATTCTTCTTCTTCTTATTCCTCTGAATGAATTGCCTTTTTGGGGGGCTTAACATACTTCAAAAGTCATGAAACTTTACACATATATGAGAACCGGTAAAAGGGTCACATGGGTGCCAAAAAATGGCCCAGTAGTGCCCCCTACAAAATTTTGACGAAACAAAGCTGCTTTCACCTACATGCATGAAAATTGGTCGGCACGTTACTTCCCAAGACGTACAAAAAAGCCTCTTGGAGCCATACTCTAAACCCAACAGGAAGTCGGCCATTATTAATTTACTGTGCAACTTTGGTGCATTTTTGGCCATTTCCAGGGGTCGCACTTAAACGAACTAGTCCTAGAGATTTTATCCGATCAACTTCAAAAGTTGGTCTGTCCAATCGAAAGCACTCAACCATGAAAAGTTATTACAGGCTTGAGTTTTTTGTCAGTCCGTGTGACAGTGGCAAGGCGTCAAACTTAGGTGTTTTGCCACAAAACAAGAAGTAGTTTATTACTCCAGCATACATGGTCCAATCTTCCCCAAACTTCACAGGATTGATGACAGTCCGCCCTGAACACATCTACATCTCAATGATTAATAATAGTTATAGGGCCCCCGACTGGTAACAGGAAATCACATGTTTTATACTTTGACGTACATCTCCTACAAAGTTGACCAGATCCACCTCAAATTGTGGTGGACCTCAAAAAAGCCATAAGACTGTTGAGTTTTCATCAAACAGCGTTGCCACGAGGGCAGGGCGAAGGTTAATGTTTCGCCAAAACACAAAAATTGGCAGTGTACTTCGTTCAATCTGCCTGAAACTTCACACGCTCTGTAATAGTCTAGACCTGGACATGTGATATGAGTTTCGTCAATGGTTGTGGCAAAATGGCTTGGCCACACCCTTTAAAGAACAGCCCCCGCAGCATGTTTCACCATAGTGCACAAAAATTGGTACACATGTATTGCACCGCGACACACAAAGAAGCCTCTGAACCCATGGTTCATACCCAAAAGGACATCAGTCATTTTGAATTTGTGGTCATTTTTGGCGTTAACTATATTTTATATTTTAACAAACTCCTACAGATTTAGCCAGATTGCCTTCAAACTTGGTTTGTGCGAGCTTGACTACTTTGTGATGAAAAATACTACAAGATCTACCCCTCTGCAGAGCACTGAATTTTGATTTCTTGCCATGAATCACGAAATTGCTATTACTTTGAAGTAAATGGTCCGATCTGCACCAAACTTAACATGATTCATAATAGTCCTGCCCTGAACACATGTATATGACAATTTTCCATGATAGTCATAACGCCACTTAGTGGCAACAGGAAATATGTCTTTTCAGACACTTATCTTTTGATTTACCTGAAATTTACACTGTGGTCTATATTTGATGTGCAAAGACATGATGTATTATTAGTGCATTCTATAGTGCCCTAATGTGGACTGAGGAAGTGGTACAACATGAAGGATATGCCATCTCACTCTTGCATGTGGTGACCGACTTTCACAGAAATGAACTGTCACGTCAGCCAGCGTCCTGCCAGCCACCCCGAGTTGTGCAGAGGTGCGAGGGCCCATTCATCGCTGCTTGCAGCTTTAATCATTATTATTATTATTATTATTATTATTACAGGCAGTGATGGCAGTAGGAGAAATCATGCTTTACCTTTCTTTTTTGGCAACACAGTGACACTGGGAGGTCCTGAAGCCCGAATTTCAACTCTCAAGTTGACACGACTGAAGAAAAGCACACACAATAAAACATCAGTGTTTTGAATATTCAGTATTTTACACACACTATGACATTAACAACATAAAAACAAGACAGGAGGTCAAAAATCTGAAATATTATTTTATTTCATTTTATCAAGTGAAAACAGCAAAGCTGCTAAAAATCTACTCTTAATTAAAGCTGCACTAATCAATATGTTTATGTAAACAATGGATTCAGTGAGCATGTGTGATGTGCAAGTTGTCACTTAGAGCAAGAGCTGCATGACCCTGACGCATGATTCACTTTATCATTTCAAGCAATTATATATATCATATTACTTACAATGGTCTAATTGTGCCTATTGTAGTTCACTTAAATTAAATAGTTCATACTTCTGATTATGATTGATGATCCATAGCTGTTTTGGTGCCCCCTCCAGTACCCGATACTCTACACACAGCGCATGATGTGCGTGTACACAGCGCTGCCTCTGATCAACCACTTGGGCAAAACCTTCTTTTAAAAGACAGACAAAGCTTGCAGCTGGCTGAAAATAGAAGAGCATCTTGAAGCTAAATCAGATTTCCCCTCAGGAGTTAGTGGAGACCAAAGTAGAGCTAAAAAGAAAATGAATATTGGACTCACATTTGACATTATACCACCTCCAAAGGAATGCTAATGTTGCTCCACATGGGCTGGATGTTGACAGGGAACTGTTTGCTAACACGTTTATCATATCAATTTTATAAGGTGATAGTATGTCAATAGCTTTTTGTACTTCCTCCAAGTAGCAAAAAATAGTTGTAGTTAGTAATATGTTTGGGTTCAGTCTTGCCAGGAGTTAAACTTCTGAAACACCCATAAAGGACATATACACTTGATGTACTGTATTAGAAGTCACATAAAATGTTAGTCCTGTCTTTCTGCTCCCTCACCTTTGAAAGAGCTTCGTCTCATTTCCCTTAATTATGTAGTTGACTCCTCCTGTGAAGTGGTTGATCCTGGCATTACAGCTCAGGTTCTTTGGCTTGTAGCAGAACCAAGGGTTGCCTGTAAGACGGTCAGTGAAGTTGCACAGCGGCTGCTGGGTTGGACGTAGGCAGATGTCACAGATGGTAGTTTCAGAGAGTGAGCCTGAGCGGAAGAGGCTCTTGAAGAAAACCCTATCGGGCTGTTCTCTGTTTATCCTGTTCAGCACTGTGATAGCCTCATTAGGGTGAACCAGCATCACCTGATTGGATAGAGAACCAGACTTTTCACTACGTCCAATTGCGTTCAGTCATATCAACAAAGACAAATTAAGTGGATACCGCTTAAAGCTCCATACTTTGACACATCTAAAAGATTTGTATCTACATAAACAAGACTGATCTTCAGATGACAGTCTCTGGAAAATGGTTTTCATTCACTAAACCCCTCCCCCAAACTCACTCTGGACACAACCACCTCTGACTGACAACCTCTCTTAGCTTTCTCAGTCTAACAAATAAACAACTCTTTTTAATGCCACAATGTAAACAAGAAAAAAAAGTGATAAAAGGAACAATGAACTTCCCTTTTGTTCAAGCAGGCTTGGTAATATGAGTCAAAAGTGATACATTTTGTGAAAGTTGGTCTACTGCCATGATTTAACAGCAAACACTGACAATCAGCATTAATATGGTATGATAGCCTATGGTCTTTGTCATATTGTTTGCACGTGGACAGCCATTCTTCCTAACACAAACGAACAGTTACTGCCACTTCTGACCAAGAGTTCCAACAGATCAATGCTATACTCTGGCTCACGTGGTCTTAGCTCTTCGACTCAGGAGGTTCATGCTTCATGCTAAGTAGCTCACTGAACAAGTCTGTTGCAGAGTCGCGACTCACCGGTGTGTGCAGAATACAGGGCTTAACTTTATTCTCAGAGAGGTTCTTTAAATCAGAAGTTAAGCAGGCTCTAATGCACAACTACGTATGCACCATTAGCAGGATTTTGCATTAATTTCCACTTGTGAAACAAGTTAACTGGTTCCTCTTTGAGATTCATTTAAAAAAGGCCTCTCTCACAAATCTGACATCACTATCTGTCAAGCTTTGGATTATTCCATAAGTTAAAGTAGTGTGCGTTAGGCTGTATTAAGAGAGATAGCTATTCTGCATTTAATGTTAGAGAGGGCTGTCTTTTTAGCCTTCCCAAAACCAAAAACACATAACGCTAATGACTATCTCATACTACATTATTTTGTCACCTTAACGACAAGCATACATACTGTGTAGTATTTCACCAATATGTGGGAGCCTTCTGGTTGCTATGACCCCAGCCCCGCTAGTTATGTAAGACAGCATTATATGCACCATAGATATCAGCCAACCAGAATTATGTTGGGATGAAATATCAATTTGGTCTTATTTTTTCTATCATTTCTGTGACAGTAGGACTAACTCGCTCTACATTACAATACCAAAACAATGCTCTGTCTTTATGTTGACTGTTTGTCATGCAGCTTTAGCTTCCGTCTTTCAGTCCAATATCATGTATGTAGCTGTTAGGTGCTCATTTAAAAACTCCCTTTACAGGCTTGTGTTTTAAAACAAGTCCACTGGTAACAACAAAATCTCAGCTCCATGAGTCACTGTCTTCATCTAACTCATAGAGCTACTGAGCTAACTTAATTAGCTAGCTATCTACAGTTCATAAGAGTAGCAGTAGCTCAGTCCATAGGGATGTGGGTTGGGAACCGGAGGGTTGCCTGTTCAAGTCCCTGTCCAGACCAAAATATGGAGCGTGGACTGGTAGAATTACTTAAGGGTGTTGCACTTAGTCAAGGAAAGACAGTTATTTACTGTACTGAAAGAGATTTTAAAGCAGTAAAATTCTACTGTTTCCGTGGACACCATTTGTTTACTTGAACGTGCACATATGATAGCCTAGGCTATCTGTTGTCACACCTAAGTATCCTCTTACAAAGTTGACCTGATTGTAAAACAAATAGCAGAGGATAAGGAGACATGAAAACCAGATTGGTTAGAGGAAGAAAAAAAAATATACTTAGAGAGAAATTCAATAAAACAAAAAACATATTGACGAGTAAATTTGATTCAAAAATAACAGCAAACATGAAGCAATGAATGTGGGAGGATATTGCAACATTTGGGCAGGAACTTCACCACCGTGTTCAACAGACTGGTGAGGGCGTTTGAAACCCAGTGAATGACGCAGCACAAGTTTGACTTGTGTACATGAAATATCTCCCCAATAACTGATTGGCATTGCATAAAACCGCAGAGCAATCATTATTGTAAATGGGCTGGAAGGGCGCAGCCTCGGAAAATCTAGTGATCCAACTCCAGGTGTTGAGACAAATCATAGTGCAAAATGAATTGCTCATCAAAAAGGGTGTCCATCGGGTTCTCCCTGTCGTGGGACATTCTTCTCTGGATGCCATAGATTTTATTTTCAGGAAACCTTAACTCAGATTTACAGGAAAACCTTTACTTGAGCTGCTTTGTGCAACCAGCCATAGCTTTTTTCTAAAATGAAAATGTATCATTGTCTCTAAAATTAGGTTGCTAAATCTGCCACTGTCATCATTAAAAATGGCACATGTGCTGTGCAAGACGTGAAAGTTAACAGGCAAAGCAACAGTAAATAGGGTGGGCAGAGCTTAGTGACCAATCATTTAGAAGACAGATAGAAAACACCATCAATACAACCACATTTAACATGACAGGCTTTAGCATCACCTTAACCTGCGCGTCTCCTTCCCAGGGTAAAGAGAACACAGCAGAGTAGCTCCCATTGAGATGATCCACCACTTGCCCAGCTACACCTGCAACAAGCTTCAGGTTGTGGAGTCGGGCAAGTAAGAAGTCCCCCCCATACTTCTTGGGACGACCATGGAAGTCAGACATTGTTATCATGACCTCTAGCTGATCCCCTACATGCCACTGTCCTCCTCCCCTCCTTGGGAGAATGGTGAAGGTGCTGTGAGCTGGATCACTGGTCTGCTCCAGGGAAACAGGAGCTGGCAAAAGTGGAGTTTCAGGCCAAGCAATGGAGTCTAGTAGGAGGCGTTCCTCCAGAGCGTCCTCACCGGAGAGTGGCTGGAAGGTGCAGAAGCTGTGATTCACATCTGGGTCAGTGGAAATGTTCGTGACGTTGGTGGTGGAGTGTATTTTATGCTGAAACTGCTGGGGGGTCAAGAGAGAGATGGTGACAAAAATGCATCAAACAAATGCACTAAAAGCAAATTAACTAAACAAACCGGCATCTTTACCCGGTTCCTATCCTCCACACTTAGACTTATTTTCATTGTGCCGATGGTGGCTTGGAAAAAACCCCCTAACTGTGTCACACGGGCAGAAGGGAAGGCGGCTCCAGCTCGGCCTCTTTCCCCCTGTTCACCCTTCTCCCCATCTTCATACTTAGACTTTTTTTCACCCTGCCGACAGTGGAGCTTATATCCATTGTGCCGATGGTGGCTTGGAAAACCGCCCCTAACTGTGTCACACGGGCAGAAGGGAAGGCGGCCGGAGCTCAGCCGGTCCCCTTCTCCACGCTTTGACTTATTTTATCCTACTTGGTTCTATTTCTCCCTCTCTGGGAGCCTGGGCTCACCGCGCAGCAGCCCACCGCATTCATCCATCCATCCTACCCTCCCTCCCTCCCTCGTGGACAGAATGGCTTTATAGTAAGGGGAGGAGTAAAGGGAGGAGGGCAGGCTTTAGCGTGGACGGTTAGTGACGTCATTCGCTTCAAAAAAGAATAATTCGCCTCCAATGTAATGTAATGTAAATTCAAATGTAGTAACCAGGTTTCAAGCTGTAGAGGGCACTCCATACCACATTTTTAAAATAAAATGTAGATTTTCAACAGTTTGCACTAAACTGTCAAGATTTTGAGCAGGATCAGTCAGTAACTATACAACCAGAAACAATGATTATCAGCTGAAAAAATGGTTTTAGGGTTTAGTTACTTTTTAAGGGTTCTCACCTCCAGGACCTCCATGTTACGTAGCCCAAAGATTAAGGCAGCCACAGCCAGAAAGAGGAAGATGACACTGAACTCCCTTCTTGTACAAGCTCTGGCCTTCATGATAGTCTTCAGCTATGGCTGCAGCACTACGACCACTTCCTCTGGCACTGGATCACAAATAAAACAAAAAACAACAACAGGGTAACAACACCTTTGATGCTAAAGAATATTACTGCTATTGTTACTAAAAGCAAAGACAGAAAATTACATATACTTGCTGGCGACCACAAGTACCATGTCAAAAGGTGTACAATGTATCCTCAATGTAACAGTCTGCTTCTATCCCTCACCTGCTCCTGGTAAATTTCCATTCACCTGCACAGGGCTCACTTACGTCAGAGTAATGAACCCAGCTACTACTGACCTCCACGTCCCAAGTGAAACTGGGCTATGAGACTTTCACCCACTAGGTGATAATGAGGACAACTATTCCATAGTGGAAGCTAAAGGAAGCCACTCAACAGAAATTTCCAGATGTTTTTGTGCCCACCGCCATCAGACTGTACAACAGCGGTTTGGCTTAGCTACATCTAGCTCTGAACAGACCTATCTTGCATTTGTCCAATAAAGACACTTTATCTGCCACCTGTCACTTTATTCCATTCAACACTTTGTCTGCCATTTTTAGTCACTTTATTCATCTGATGTAGCAATTTTATTTTATCTTTTATTTATCTATTATCATTAATCATATTCTGTCCTTTTGATTTTGTCTTGTGCTGCTGTGATACTTGAATTTCCCCGCTGGGGATCAATAAAGTATATCTTATCTTATGTTAATCTCAGTCAGGTAGCACTTTCTGTCGAATAGAGGCAAAAGCTTGAAGCTTTGCTGCTGACTTACAGTGATGTTTCTAGTGCTCATGACCAAGACTATGGACGCACTAACATTGTACAACACAGCATAAACACAGCAGATGCTTGCCCCATCAAACAGAGCGCATACAGAACCTCACCAAACATCAGAGAAGAGATAGACGGGTCCAGCAGCTCCTTGCCCAGGACCTCACTGAGGAAAGCTGCAGTCCCTGGTCTTCCCCTGTCGTTCTCTTGAGAAAAAAAGATGGCAGCTACAGATTCTGCATAGATTACCAAAAGCTGAATGCAATCACCATCAAAGACTGATACCCCCTGCCACGCCCTGCAGATGCTCTTTACAGCAGGTGCATGCTGGCTCCGCACGATGGACTTATTAAGTGGATATTGGCAGGTTGAGCTTCAGCCACAGGACAAGGAGAAAACAGCATTCATCACTGGCAGTGCTTTCTACCACTTCAAGGTTATGCCCATGGGATTGATCAACGCCCCACCAACATTACAACAGTTGATGAAGCTGGTGCTACGTGGCCTGCACTGGAAGGACTGTTTGATTCACCTAGATGATGTCCTTGTGTTCAGCTGGTCTTTTTCAGACCAACTAAAGACTCTGGAAGAGGTGTGCCAGAAAGTGCCAGATAGCTCAAACTCAAGTGACCTTCCTCGGACACGTGGTCTCCAACCATGGACTCCAAACAGATGCAAGGAGCACTGAAAAGGTGAATGGATAGCCTAGACGCTCTCACTCACCCACCGATCATGACAAATCCGATCTTCATACAGCCATTCTTGCTGTACACTGATGCTTCACAGGATGGCATTGGCTCTTTGCTGGCTCAACGTCAAGACAACAAAGAACGTGTTATTGCCTATATGAGCCACACACCTAGGCCTCCTGAAAGAAAATGGTCTACCTTTGACCATGAGCTCTGGGCAGTTGTTTGGTCGGGGAGGCATTTTAAACACTTCCTCTCTGGCAGCCTATTCACAGTGAACACAGATCATAAGCTTTTCTTGAGCCTGAGAAAAGCACCAGTTGATAACAACCCCACTGGCAGACGTAGTTGGTGGAAACTCGAGCTGGATGTGTTCGACTACAACCTATTGTGCAGAGAAGGTAAACAGCATGCCAGTCCTCCACAGGCATGACAAGGTATGTCTGACATAAGATACATAATGTCAGTTGCCTGGGAAAAGTTCCAGGAACAACAAAAGGAGGATGAGTGAATCAGCACAATTATTGCATGACTAGAGAACATTGCTCATAGACTACCAATAGGTCACCTAAAACATTCCGCCAAAACTGTGGAATGCCCTGCCCATGTGTATAAGACAGGCAACCTGTGTGGGCATTTTTTAAAAAGAGCTTAAAACGCACCTCTTTCGGAAGGCTTTTAGCTAACTCATTTTTATCTTTTATCCCTCAAACATGTTTTACTTATTTTCTCTTTATTTTATTGTATTTTATTCCATTTTTAATATGTTTCCCATGTTTTATTTATTTTCTCTTTATTTTATTGTATTTTCTTCCGTTTTTAATAAACTGGTTTATATCAAGGCACACTGTAAGAAAAAAATGTAATTCTACAGGAAATATTCTGTAATTTTTTACAGATTTTTCCTGTTTTCCAATAAAACAATGAACAATGAATTTTAAAATTACAGTTAATTAACCATAATTTAAGATTACATTAATATTATGTTTTTTAATGACAATTTATTGTATTTGTACATATTTAACTGTAATTTTACATACAATTTTCTGTATGTTTTTACAGGTTTACCACCATTTTCCATAAGACAATGTATTGACTGTAAATTAACAGATACTAGCAGTAATTTAAATATTTACCTTTAGAATTACATGTAATTACTAATAATATAATATTACATTATTACTATGTTTTTTAAAGGTAAATTAACATATTTCTTTCATATTCAAATGTAATTTTACATAAAATGTGATATATTTTTACAGATCTTTCTTGATAATGAAGAAATGTACGTAAAATTACAGAAATCTGTAGTGTTTTCCATAAAATTGCAGGTCATTAAGCATGTGTGGTTAAGGTGATTTTATGGGGTTTTTTTTAGAGGTAATGAGTAGTATTAGAGGTAATGAGTAGTATTTGTACAAACACAAAAGTAATTTACTGTACATTACTGTATAAAGACAACTTAAAGTATATTATTTTACAAAAAGTGCACTTGAAATAATGTAATTTTACAGAAAGCATTCTGTATTCTTACAAATTTTTGCTTTTTTAAACAATAAAATGCATGTATATTTACAGATATTGGGAGTAATTTAAATTTTTACCATTTATATGGTATACATTCCACTGTAATTTTGTATAAAATGTTTTTTTTTTTGTTTTTTTTTACAGGTTTATCACCATTTTCAATAAGACAATAACTGTAGATTAACAGTAATTTAAACATTTACCCTTAAAATTACAAAATATTAACCATAATAAGATTACATTATTATTATGTTTTTAGAGGCAACTTAACATGTCTTTTTCATATTCAAATGTAATTTTACATATGTGATGTCATTTTACAGATCTTTTCTAATAATTGTAATGAAGAAATGTATATAAAATTACAGAAATCTGTGATTATTTCCACAAAATTGCAGGTTATTTAGCATGCGTGGTTAAAGTGATTATATATTTTTTAACTGTACATTACTGTAGAAAGAAAATTTAAAATATTATTTTATGGAATGTGCACTTTAAATAATGCAATTTTACAAAAAGTATTCTGTATTCTGACAGGTTTTGACTTTCAAACAATGAAATGCCTGTAGATTTGGAGATATTGGGATATATATATATATATATATATATATATACATAGTATGTTCAAACCCCTTAACTTTTTTCAAATTTACACATGTTGCAGCCTTATATATATTATATAATGTTTTTATTTTCATTAGAAACGCACTTAATTCACTTCATGCTTCAGACTTCAGACTAGGCAGATTCAGATTTCAAAGTTGGCGCCTATTTCCACTTTGCTTCGTCCCGCCCATAACGACCAACCGGCCAAGAATGACAAATAGTTGGGATTCACGCTAGTGTCCGTCCAGTCAGGTTCGTAGTGTGCATGTCATGAGTCATGCACGTGAAAGATGTGCTCTCATGGGCACATGATTTTCAAGGAGGATGTATGAAACAACCACAAAGGACATGTCAACCAAATGCTGTTTGAGGTAAGTGTCCCAGATAACGCATGTGAACGATATATTAATTCATTTTCATACCTCGAGTGGACAGCCTTGAAGCTAATGTTAGCATCCCTCTGATAAATTGCTACCATCACATAAGCTATTGTTAGCAGATAGCAATTGTTTTGTACGTTATGCTTTTGTGACTGATGGCAGCCGGGTCATTTTATTTTACAGCTAAAGTATTAATAAGTGCGCTTTCGGTCAAAGCCTTTTCTAACATGGCCAGAGGTTAGTCGTAATTGTGTTGCTCTCTGCTGGTGTATGTTCTTAAAAGTTGTTATTCGTGATTTGAATGCGGTCAAACTGCTGTATGCTGCTCTGTGTAATGTCCCACTCGTCCTGCATGAGTCCCGCAGAGACTTGAGATTGTTAATTTAAGTTTTTTAAAGGGCCAGTGTGTAAAATGGGTTGAAAACCGTTGAAAACAGTGACATCAGTGGTCAAACTCTAGATTGCAGCAGTGCCGTAGAATATAACAGAGACAACGGAAATCCAAAATGCTTGTACGTCACGTGACTCATGTAGACCTCGGATAGTTCCCGGAAGTTACTGGCGGGCCATTTAAATACATAATACTGAGAGACAGAACTCTGATTTTTGGTAAGTAGCTGACAATAACTACATTGATTTATAATATATGTGTAGCACGCCATAAACAGTTACATCTTTATGTTGTTTTTTAAAGTAAAATGTGCTAATATTTGAGGATTAGTGTTAGTTTACTACGGTTAGGTAAGACTCTATTAATCCCAGACTACAACAACAAAAATATGTAAGGTTATCATTCTCAAATACTGCATTAGCACATTTCCACAAACAAAGACCACACTATTGGGAAGCTCAGTGTTTGGTTTATTAAAAATAAGGAACAGGGAAAG
>NC_065528.1:5534741-5541769 GCF_006386435.1 Epinephelus moara
TATATATATATAAAAGCATAATTATAAGGCTACGAAAACCAAACAAATTTTATTTTATAGCGATTATACACTTGTATAAACATATTAATGGGTATAATATTCAGATTCAGATTCAGATTTGACAATAAACCATGCCAAATATTACACACTGGCCCTTTAATGAGTTTCGTTCTAGCATTAGCATGCTAAGTTAGCCTGCTCACTGCTGTCTTCCCTCGCTAGAGTCTGCTCTGTTTTTCACCAGGATAGTTTATTTCTGTCTATCGCCACAGGTGTGGAGATGTTTGTTCGTTTGTGTTTAAATAATGTTTTGAGTGTCAATCTCTGGGTCTATTTGCTCTGTAAGTTACAAGTTGTTGCTGCTAAATGATAGGCCTACAGATGCCTGCTAAATGTTAAACTGAGGTAGCCTAGTGAAATGTGGGTTTTCTAGTTACCATATCCATTCTCACTGAGGGCGAATATCCGCGCGGATTATTCTCGCGGAAAAATATAAAAGTTGATGTCATGGGTTCTTATGGAAGTGTGCACACCGGGGCGGAACTTTCGTGCGGTGAAAAAAGTTTCCAGACTTTGACCCCTGCGGAATTCGCCGGCGGAACTACACAGCTGGGCCAATGAAATTAGGCTCGTTCGAGATGAACTGCCCCTCGCCTGAAAAGTAGACGAGAGCAGGCGGCCGCAGCGGGGTGCGGTGACAAAAAGCTGCGGTGAAGTCGGACAGTTTCCCGACAGTTTCCAGCAGCCTTCAGTCCGTACAGGAAGTCACAGACACACTAACATCCTGTCTGGAATGATGTCAATTCATCAAAAAAGTGATCAGACCCATATATCAGTTTGTTTTCACCATCAGTCACACAACATGTTTTCTGTTCACAGAATAAACCTTCAAATCAGACAAATACAATCTTAATCTTTAAAATTCAACAAAAATGAGTAGTTTATCTAAAACGTCATATTGTTGAGTCGACATCTTAACCAATCAGCTGTTAGATCAGGTGAGAGCCAGGCGGTGCAGTCGGTGGAGAGCAACTGCAGCGCCTGGCTTTACAAACTGCAGCCGCCTTGCTCTCGCAGCTTTATCGCCGTCCACTTTTGTAATACGTCAGAGCAAGTCGAGATGAAGTCAGACACAAAACTAACCGGCATGCATTGTGCGCCGATCCCCGGTGATCGAATCTGCGCAGGACTGGCTCATCTTGAACGAACCTATTGTTTGTTTATAGACGCGCAGACCGGGGGTACGTCCCAAGTCTCTTAGGCTGCGGTCGGAAAGTCCCTCCTATCGTCAATTCCTAATCACTATTCCTTGACCTCGGTGGGAAACGTCACGAGGTCAAGTAAAGATGAGTAGGAGAATTCATAAGGACTTAAGAAAAGTGAACCGCGGAGCTGAGAAAATCCGACCGCACTTACGCTGGGCTACGTCATCATGCGACGGCGGATGTTATTGACGTGGGTCTGCTGTGGTGAAACTACAATGTTCTGAAGATGGTCTACAAAATGCACACGATGAGAACGTATAGGGCGTACGTTCTCATCTGTTGTTTCATGCAGGATATATAAACGTGGACAACACGGTGAAAGATATTGTTTAATTACTAAGGTCGGAATTGAACTAAAACAATGAATATAGGGTGCCAGCCACAAACTGAAACGAAATTGTCACATTGAGAATGTTTGCTCACACTCACCCATCTGAATCCCAAGTAGTAAAATGAATTAATGATACTACTAAAGGCTGGCAATACAATAACGCTCAAATGAATAAATGACTGATGCAAACTGAGCATATGTTACAGTGCGTGTCCCCTCCGTCCACAGCTGTGTTCAACTTGTTTGTTTTATAACAGGATAAACAAATATTAAATGCATTATTTTGTTTTTCCGTGTGAATAAAAAAATAATGGAAATCCACGTGCTTTTTCCATTTTCTTCTTCAAATGGGCAATTGGAGGCAAAATTAGACCACAGCCAGTAATTGACTTGTGTTTGGCCTTTATTGTTAAATTAATGTGCCCCTACTGCATAGATAGACAGATAAATAATAAATAATAAATAATAATAATAATAATAAAAGGGACACTGCTGTGCCTCGTGCGTAAATGCGCACAGCGTCTCTCTTTATGGGGAAACACGCTTATTGTTTCTGCTGCGGGATGGGGGGCGGATGGGGGGCGGATATCTTTTAACGTTACAGTCTTTTGTATTTTTTGTTATGATCCTTCCACTGTAGCTCGGATATCTTTTAACGTTACAGTCTTTTGTATTTTTTGTTATGATCCTTCCACTGTAGCTCGGCAGGGAAACACTGTACAGGGGAATAAAAAGTGGGAAGCAGTAACTTCATTGATTATTTACATCTCCAGATACGCCAAGTGTGCATTTACGCACGAGGCACAGCAACGTTACTTCATTGATTATGTATCTATTTTTTTTAGATTCAATTTTATTTATATAGTGCCAAATCACAACAAAAGTCATTTCAAGGCACTTTACACATAGAGCAGGTCTAGATAATACTCTTGAATCTATCTATCTATCTATCTATCTATCTATCTATCTATCTATCTATCTATCTAGGCCATAAGCATAGCCGATGCCAATGTTTTGAGAGCAGTAGGGGCAGATAATATAGATATAACAATAAAGGCGAAAAACAAGTAGGTTTCTGGTTTTGGTTTAATTTCTATATCAATTAGCCATTTGAAGACGAAAATGGGAAAAGCACGTGGATTTCCGTTTTTTCTCATTCACACGAAAATCAGAAAATTAAGATGATGCATTGTATATTTGTATATTTATTTATTCTCTTATAAAACAAGTTAAAAAAAAAGCTGTGGACGGAGGGTACACCAATAGTAGCGAAACGTTCATAGTTCGCATCTAAGTTTAACATAATGTTGAAAGTTTAAAAAATATATATGAACAAGTTATGGCATGAAATGTATAATGCTTCATAAACAGCGGTAACTTAGATAGTAATCTCCTTCCTTTCTCGGTCATGTTGATCTTTTTCTTTCCTAATCATTTGAGTTTGTGAATGGTGCGTAAATATTACCGCCGCAATGAATTATCTCCTTTCCTATCGCTTAGGAAGGTCCGATGTATCCTATGCTAAAGGAGATCTGAAAGGAAGCATTGAACCTCCTTTCCTTAGTGTTTAGAGAATTCGAACAGCTCTTATCATGGCGGCCGCTAAAATACTTCCGGGTCATTTCACTCTAGCTAGGAACCTTCCTAAGCAAAAAAGACTTTCCGAACGCAGGGTACATACCAAGTCTCTTATTTTATACTGCTAACTCCTAACTCCTTACTTAAACTGGAAGTCGTTCGAGCTCCGCCATCTTTAAGGCCGTCTCATGTCTCTTATTCCTGCCGTAAATACCCGCCCCCTTCGTCTGTCTCATTTGAACGAGATGGCGGAGAAATAGCGCAAGTGTACCTGTTACATGCATTCTTTTCAATGAAATGCTGTAATTCACATGCCTACGTGACTACAAAGAGTAACGTTAATGATATTTCGTGCAAGACTGTCATGTTGTAATTAAGTTTATTTCATTCACAAGCGGTGTTCAGCGGACTGTCTGTGATGCGTGGCTGTTAAACGTGCAGCTGCTCGAGTGATATAACACCACGCACACACACATACACAAACACATACACAAACACATTTGCCAATCATTAATTGTCCTGCATGTCATGTGAGTGGAATAATGTTTAATAGGCTGTAGGTAATATTAATTATTAATTATTAATATTAATTATTATTATTACTTTCATTAATGTTGTTGTAAGCTACTGTCATTACCGTCTGTCCTGCATCTTTCTCTCTCTCTGTCTCTCTCTCTGTCTCATTGTGTCATACGGATTACTGTTCATTTATTATGCTGATCTGTTCTGTACGTCATCTATTGCATGTCTGTCCGTCCTGGAAGAGGGATCCCTCCTCAGTTGCTCTCCTTGAGGTTTCTACCGTTTTTTCCCCGTTGAAGGTTTTTTTGCGGAGTTTTTCCTTATCCGCTGTGAGGGTCCAAAGAACAGAGGGATGTCGTATGCTGTAAAGCCCTGTAAGGCAAATTGTGTTTACGGCTTTGATCAGCGAATATAATGTGACTTGGGATGTACGCCAAACGCTGGCTCCGTAAATGTGACTTGGGATGTACGCCAAACGCTGGCTCCGTAAAGCATGCAGCAGATCCAGCTGTCGCGCTGTCATCAGAAAAGGACGTCGCTTTACGTGACGCTTCAGAGTAAGGCCGTCTCATGTCTCTTAATCAGCAATCCTCGCTCCTCACTCCTAACTCCTGACTCCTTAAATGTTTTCCTAAGTGGGAGGGACTAAACAGTTAGGTAAGGTGGCTAGGTTAGGTGGTTAGCAGTAAATTTAAGGGACTTGGGACGTACCCCGGGAGAGTCCGAAATCCAGTCAGGCAGGACAGTATGGGGGAAAGGTTGATAAACCTCGTTTCACAGCACCCCGTCGTTTTTGATAAAAGACGGGTTTTAATGAATTAAAGGACAATGTCTGGCAGTCCATTATCCAGCTTGGTGGCTGCGGTGAGAATGGTAAGTGCTAAAAAAAGTTGATGTTGATGCTTGTTAAACGTTAGCTTGCTAGCTCGCTGCTGCTGCTGCTACTACTACTACTCTCGTCCATGTTCACCCACACCCGTTCACAGTGCGCGGAATTGGAACACATCAAAGTTAAATTCCGCACCACAACGTGGAAAAGTGCTGCGCGAATATACGCAAATCCGTCCCGCAGTGAGAATGAACCGTTTGGTTGCCTAATTGTTTAATCTATTTTTAAAAAAGTAGAATTACAGATGTCATTTATTTTTTTTCCCTGTTGAACTTTAAATACTGAAGCATTGAAAGCAGAAACTAACATGTCTAAAGGACCAATTTGTGTTATTTTTTGTAATTTAATTTTACTGTGCAAAATTGATTATTTTATTGTAACATTTCATAAGTTAAAAAGCCTTTTCTAGCTCACACACAGCTCACGATTTCTGTGTGTTTCTGTTTGTCGCCACAGTTGCCAAGTAAAGATTTAGAGATCCAGTCCTGACTCCTGTGTCTCCTTTCCAACTCGGGACACAACAGAGACAAAATGGAGACGGGTTACATATATTTAATATATGATAGAGGATGACTCCCAGTGAGAATGGCTACTCAACCCAATGAGACACAACAAAGACTGTGGTTCACTAGATTGGAATTACTGTCCTATTTCCATGGAGATGGTAAGAACAAATAACATCTTTCTGATCTATAAAACTAGATTTGAGCTTGCAATTAAAGCCTGTGCAAATAGACATACTTCCTACCTGTCTCAGCGGAGATGCACTGGCTGACATTACCACCAGAGGTGCAGCAAGACTATGATGACTGTATAGATAAATGACATTTTGGGAGTAAAGAATTTTTGGTTTATGTTAATTTGTGAGCTTTTATTAGCTTTGGGCAGAGCAAGACTGACTTTTTTCTCCTGTTTCCCCATATGTGTGTGCGAGCTGTTTGTATTGATGTCATGCCTGTAAAAAAAGGAGACTTCGACCTGGAGAAGGTAAGATCATATTTATGTCTCTGTAAAACTTAGTATATAACTGCATGAATCTATTTTGGAAAGAGACGCGTTATCAGGATCTGTGATTGACATGTTTAATGTTTTCTCTTGAGCAAATCTTACTTTTAAGAATATAATGTTGATAGGAGTAGAGTAATGTGCTGAGTGTAATCTCTAAAGAGAATATTTATCACTCTTTATTTCTGCTCTTCTCTGTCTCTCTTAGTTTGGAAGTAAAGTGGCACATTGTTGGCTTTGCTAGAAATGCTCAGTGGCTTGTGGATCACAAGGCAGACATGTACTGCTGTAATTGTGCCAACCTGAAGTGAGTGATGATTAATGTCAAATATATTTTCAAATTTAAAAACAAACAAACTGATGAATCCTCCAGTGGAAATAATGACCTGGTTCTCTCTTCATTAGCACTGACGGTACCTGCTGTAGAATGATCTGGCCAAGAAAACAGACACACCTCGATGCTTCACCTTGCGCAGCCAAAGTGAGTGTACACACACACACACACACACACACACACACATACACAAAGTAGAAAACGAATCATAGTCCCTCTCCAGTTACATCAGGTAGGGGGCAATGATATACTATGATACGGTTTGTTGTAGGGCTGGGCAATTATGGCAAAAGTCTAAATCACGATTAATTTAACTTTTAACCTTGATTGTGATTAATGAATGATTATCTCCACCCTTGATGAACAATTATGTATTTTCACAGTTTCTTTTGTTTTATATTTTACACTGCCCTCACACCTGGATATTTTGTGATATTTTCACACGTATATCTTTAGGGAGTGAAAATTATGAGTTTTAAGGTGTGACGCTGTGGTTAATGTCTAGTTAGGTTTAGGCACAAAACCCACTTGATTAGAACTATGAAAAGATCATGGTTTGGGTTCCTTAAAGATATTCAACCTTTACTGTCATGACAACAGTGAACACCATGATTAATTGACATGAGCAAGATTAAGTCGATTAGAGTTTCTGAATGTCGGTTTCGATTATTTTTCAATTAACTGCGCAGCCCTAGTTTGTTGTAAGATTCTTTGTTACATTCTGTTTGAATATGGGTTGGTTGTGCTGTAAATTATGTTGGTGCGTGGTATTGGTGTAATATTCCTCCATGTGCCCCTCTTTAACACATTCCCTTGAGGTGTCTGCACGGCCCTGGTTAGCTTGTAAAATAGATACAGTGCAGGGTTCAACGCTAAGGTTTTTTTTCACTTGCCCGGTCGGGCAAGTTGGTCACAGATCTACTTGCCCGAAGTCAGTTTTTACTTGCCCTATAAAAATTGTTTAATTTAAGCGGCTATCAATTAACAAAGACTGCAGTTATTTTCATATTATGTAATCTTTATTCACACTGTATTTATTAATTAAAACAACATATGTCATGTATTGTAGCTTAATTCCTACACAAAAATGACAGTGTCAGGGCT
>NC_065528.1:5545997-5551112 GCF_006386435.1 Epinephelus moara
GCACACATAATCCACATACTATGCAGCTGAAACACTACATACTCAATCTGACATACTTAGCATGAATAGTACATTAGTAATACAGTATGATGGACAGCATGACAGCTCCTCAAGTAAAGCCAAAACATCTCAATCGCCCCCTGGTGGCTGGCTGTAGTATAGGACATAAAGTCCACCCTCTCCATGTTGACAAGTGGAACATGGGCCAAACTCAAAAAAACTCCAAGTACACATAATTTATTTATTTTTTTGTAGGTAGGTAGTTCTTATGCTGATGTTACTAGAAAGATGTTTCTATTTCCAGTTTTGTCTTGCAATTAATGCATATGGAGGTCTAGTCAAAGTAACTTACTTGTAGAGCACAGGAGCAGCTGCTGAAGAAGCTGCTCAATATTTTGGACTTGCAGTATGGACAGTACAACACAAAAGTTATGAATATCACTTTAAAGGATAAAACTGGTGTAGTGTTTGCTTATTGTAAACATGGCCTGTGAAAAGAGCAAAATCTGCAATGCTTTTCTGTTAATAACTATGGTCCATCTATCCACCGCCAGAAATATATATTTCATATCATGTAACTATTTGAACTCCATGGTATTCAAAAATAAAACAAGTCACAGATTTGAAATTTTTCTTTGGTCTGCACAGCTTTTTTTAAACAATATTTTTCAAGATAACATACTGATGATTACTGTGATTATACTGCGAGTGTCATGTTTTGAAAAAGTTTATCATAGATTGTTGCTCATGCCCATGCAGTAGAATAGGAGGGGGCTTTCCAGTGTTACTGGGCGGGGGCAGGGAGCTATCTGGTTTCTGCTATTAGGGATTGTGACTGAAAACATGTCATTTGGGTCCAGGGTTTAAAATATTGAAATATTCCAACTTTTTTTTTTTCATATAAAAACAATATTTTAGAAGTCAAACACTATATTGAACAATTATATAAAGTAACTGCTGAATACCTTACATTTACAGAGATTGCCTTAGCTGTTTTAATGTGTAATGACTTACTATCCTTGTTTTTCTGTCAAATGAAAGTTTTTAACAATATTTGTTCAGATTACTAAAATGATTGTTTAATACCCTAAATTTACAGATATTATCTTTAAATATACATATTAATGTATTTTGATGTACAGTGTTTAATTTTCCATTGTCCAATTCTCTAAAATAACTAATACTGTAAATGTGCAGAAATTCCTATTTGATTAAAGGTACATATTTTGTTTATCCATTGTGTCATTGTTTTTTTTACTTGGGGAAACCACAATTATGCAGCAAATCAGTGTAGATGGACAAGACGGTTTCATGAAATGACTACTAAATACCCTTAATTTACAGGGATTGGCCTGACATGTGGCTATTTTTGATGTATTTGTAATGTATTTAGCTTGTTTTTCCACTGTCCAATTGTTGTTTTTTAATATACTAATTCTCTAAAATGACAGATTAATACTGTAAATTTGAAGATAGTTATCTTAAGTTTTATGAACCTACTTCGTTTTTATATGTTATAACTTTGTTATTGTACATGGAAAAAATAGTATTTTAACATGAAATTACTGTAGATAGACTTGGCTGTTTCCTAAAATACATAATGTATACCGTGAAATTACAGAGATTAATGTGAAAGGTATTTGATTTTAATGTTTTTTGACATAATATGTATGTTATTTTACAGTATAATGAGCATTTATCAACTATAATATACTGTATTTTAATTAATTTTGACTAACATCTACTCTGTATTTTTACAGTTATTGTATGTAGTTCTGTGATACAGTTATTAACTGTAATTTTACGGTATCCGTTTGGAAACTTTGCTGCCAGTGTTTATAGCGTTTTTTTTTTTTTACAGTTTTTTAAATACTGTAAAATTACAGAGATTAACCTGAAGGCTATCTGATTTTTAATGTTTTTTGACATAATATGCATGTTATTTTACAGTATAATGGGCATTTATCAACTATAATATACTGTATTTTAATTCATTTTGACTGTAAAAATCTACTCTGTATTTTTACAGTTATTGTACGTAGTTCTGTGATACAGTTATTTACTGTCATTTTACGGTATCTGTTTGGAAACTTTGCTGCCAGTGCTTTTACCGTTTTTTTACATTTTTATTTTTTTTTACAGTGCAGCTTAGAAGTTCCTTTGTTAAATTCAGATGTGGAGTTGCTCCTTTAGCCATAGAAATTGGCAGATATACAAACACTCCAGCTGACAGATGTTACTGTACTCTATGAAATAATGGTTCTATTGAATCGGAAGCCCATGTTCTTTTACATTGTGACCTCTATGCAGACATTCGTTCAGAACTATTTTGTAACCTCTCCAAGTATCTTATTAATTTTAATGATTTTGATGATACAAATAAATTGTGTGTAATTTTATCTGGTAAACTCTGCATTAACGAATGTGCCAAAGCCTGCCACCTCATTCTTAACAGAAGATTGTCTTTTATGAGTTCCAGTATATAACAAAATGGTTCTTGTGTTTTTGTTTTATGGTAACATAGTGTACATTTTTAATTTCTTTTTGTCTCGTTAGTATGTGTCTCACAACTCCTTTGGAGTGGTCCCCAACACTTTTAATTTTTATCAAGGGGGAGGGGTGTAACAGGTATTGAATACTGTAACTTATGTATTCTTCTGTACCCCTATGTACTTGGTATTGTTATTGTGTGTTGTAGAGTGACACTTAAATAAAGGTTATCTATCTATCTAGCTATCTAGCTATCAAAGTTCTCACACACGTGCAAACTTTCAGGTTGTTCTGCCTACAACTTTCATTGCCACAGCTTTGTCAGGTTTGCATGGAAATCAGTTCAGTGGTCACCTGAGTGCAGAGCGCACACTGCAAAGAGCCAGACGCATCTGTTATTGGCCATACATGACTTGTGACATTCGTAAGTTTTGTACTGAGCGCTTGCCATGTCAAACATGGGGTTCCCAAATCCCACATCAAAGAGCCCCACTACAGTCAATCCATGCAGAGAGGCCATTAAGGAAAATTATTGCAGACATCACTGAGCTACACTGTTTGTGCATTTCTGACCTGTAGTGATAAAATGAGGAGCTACACTTCAAACAGCTGTCATAGACTTTTGTCGGATATGGACATGGTAGAGTTTTGGCTAGTTGTGCTACAAATGAATCCTAATGCTCCTGTCTGTACACTGTGCATGCAGACCTGCTGGTCTCCAGTGACCACAGGGATGACTACTACATGTCACAGAGGAGATGAAATCTGTAGCTTATTTTCTTAAAAAAAAACTGCTGTTCCAAGGGTAAATTTACCTGCTGCAGACGAGTGAATGTAGGCTAATGCTATTGGCTAAAGTTATTACGTTTACATTGCATAGCGTTACACATGAAAGCACAGCAGGATAACAGCAAAAACAATCAATCAATACACATTTAGGAGGCTCAAAATATCAACTGATTCAGCACTGATTATAACAAATCTATATGGATTGATTATCCATTTTCATCAGCTCAAATTCAAGATACTGACAAGCTGACACTATCTGTGCCACAGTGTGTGTGCATGGCAGAAAAATATGTTTATGCTCCAGTATTAAACGACTTAAAAAAATGTTCTTATTATATTTTAAGTCTACATTTGCCCTTCCTATACATCAAGGAGATACCTACGGCAAGAAGTGACCATGTTAATGTTAGTTTTTGTACGAGCTTCTATACACGGTCATTTCTGATAAAAAATAAACATCTGTTATTCCCACAGCAGGGAAATTTGTGGTGTTCCAGCAGCAAAGGGTCCAGGTTGAAAAATGCCATGGACACCATTTTATGCTTCATTGATGCTATAAAAGTTTAATATAATCCATCTGTTATCAGCATGACTATAAGTCACACCCCACACCTGATTCCATCCACCTCCCCACACCCTTGCACCCAGCATTGTAGTCCATAACCTACAGTCAGATAGAGGTATTAGCCTAAAACTCGATTAGTTTAGCTACATATAGACAGGCCCATCATTTAGGTTGAAAAACCTTTTAAAAACAGTCTTTCCTTGTTCCATAGCAATCCCTGATGACATGATTTAAATACTGACATGACTGAAATGAAATGGTGACAAAAATAAAGTGATAAAGTGTATTTTTATTTTACTTCATTCTGTTGACACTTTTATTATTCTGTTTACAATGTTGACAGGACTGAAATGAAATATTGATCAAAATAAGTATTATCATCAGTTAGCTGCATGTTGTTATTGTGTTGTATTTGTATTAAACTGTTCAACTAAAAGGTTTTGCATTTACTACATAGTGAAGAAGCCTGTCTTTTAATTTAAAAATCACTGTTACACCGCCTCGAGCAGTCCGTGGGCATTACAGACTCCACCCTTAGCTGGTTCAGGTCTTATCTGACAGATCGGACTTTTTCTGTGCAGTCAGGTCATTTTTCCTCTGCTGCAGCCCCACTGACCCGCGGAGTCCCCCAAGGCTCCATCTTGGGCCCTGTTCTTTTCTTGTTGTATATGCTGCCCCTAGGCGATGTTTTTAGAAAGCACAAGATTTCATTCCATTGTTTTGCTGACGACGTCCATATTTACCTGCCACTAAGGTCTTTAAGCAAGGACACAATGCAACCTCTACTGGATTGTTTGAGTGATGTCAAATCTTGGTTTAGCTCTAATTTCTTAAACTGTAATGAGTCCAAGACAGAGTCCACATTACCCCACGCAGCTCCGCAGATTTCCTGGGCCCCCTGAACCCCAACATTCGTTCCTCTGTAAAGAATCTCGGGGTGGTTTTTGATAGCCAATTCAAATTTGACAAACAGATCAGTGCTGCTGTCAAAACTAGCTTTTTCCAGCTACGTCTTTTAGCCAAAACCGGTATACATTTCCGGTCTCCTAAGTAGGCGTTGTCCCCCGCACCCCAATCAAAGACGATAGAGAACTGCCAATCAAAGATGAGTATCCCCAACCTCGCTTGGTTATGGTAGATTAGCTGGGCTAACCGTTAGCTGTTAACTCAATAAACGGTCCGTTCCAGCGGATATCTTAGTAACAACATGATTGAGCTAGCAAAGCAGTTTTGTGTTGCTATGTGTGGTATTTATTCAGTTTTGGGAAATC
>NC_065528.1:5551127-5556992 GCF_006386435.1 Epinephelus moara
GTCGGAATGTTCTGAAGATATGTGGCTTGTGATAAATGGGTCCAATATTTGCTTCCGTGACTATGGGGCGAAAGAATCGGCCATAATCTGTAATCACATTCATTTCTCCCACTGAAGTCAATGGACTCAGGACCTGCTGTTAGTCTCCTAAATGGGCGTGGTGGTCGCGAACCCCACGTGACACTGATACAGGAAACTAGCCTCGCGTCACCAGGCTCTTCACGTACAGGGAAGAATCTGGTTTCCATTCACTCTGAATTTTGTCTGGATTCTGGTTCCGGTCTAGAGAGTGGATCCGGAATTCACCACATTCACCAAAGTAAAAGTGTTCACCAAAGTAAAACTTTAAATTCTGGCGCACCATCTATTTACAATAAAAGAAAAAGGTTAACTTAATGGCTTGGGGCTTTTCTTGTAAATTATATTCTTTAAATTAAAAAGTTTCACCGCATTTTTATTAGCTTGGTGCTTTTATTTTGATGGATCCGGATCCTGTCTCTCTCGCCCTGGTTCCGGTTCCTTACCAAAACGGCCACTAAACGGCCCCAGACTACAGGAAACTGACTCACAGTGGACCGTCTTGGTTTATCCACCGTCTTTGGTTGGGCATGAGATAGTTGAGTTATGAGCACAATGGCAGACGGACAAAGTTTGGAGACAAGTGAAAAATGGCCTAGCAAAAGAAAACGAGCTCCTCTGTCTGAGGAGGCAAAGAAGAGCAAAAAGGAGAGTGATAAAAGAAGAGGAAAAACAAGAGTAATCTTTAGTCAGGCGTTCAAGAGATAGTGGCCAGTGGCCAGCTCCTGTTAAGAGTTTCTTAAAGAGCGATCTCAAGTAAAATCTTAAATGGATGTAGACAGTGAAAAGAAAGCAATAGCCTAATTAAAAAGTTGCCTCTATTGAAAATGCATTTAATCTCTGATTCATTTGAAAGCTATTTCTCAAGACAACTTCTGTAATTACCTTGTCCGCTTTCATTCTGTTTATATCTTAACAGGAGCTGGCCACTACCGCGGTGCTGAAACTAAATCAATCGATGACAGGCACATCGATCACCCACCACTTCATCAGCCATAAGTCACACACATACTTATTTTTCTTCCACCAGATTTCGGTGGGTAACTTGTGCCACAGCTCTGAGCGCACACAGGGTCTTCATAAAACATAGATTTAAGATTCAATATGCACAGTAAGGACACGCGTTTCCCTGCAGAATGAAATTCGTTCNCGTAATTATGAGATCAGGATCTCGTAATTATGAGATCTTTTCTCATAATTATGAGATCAGGATCTCGTAATTATGAGATCAGGATCTCGTAATTATGAGATCTTTTCTCATAATTATGAGATCAGGATCTCGTAATTATGAGATCAGGATCTCGTAATTATGAGATCTTTTCTCATAATTATGAGATCAGGATCTCGTAATTATGAGATAAGGTGTCTAATTTTTTTTTATCCAGTGAATGCAATGCGCTTCCGTAGTTAAGAGATTAACAAGTTTTTTTATTTATTGTGAACTGTAAGTTAATATGACTTAAGTAATGTTCATGTTCTTTATTGCAATGCAACATTTGTTTAATAATTAATAAAATCCAGACATTTTTTCAGGAAGTTTTTGAAATGTTTCTTTAGTAGTTTTTGAAAACCGAAAGGTTTGAACCGAACCGTGAGTCAGGGCAGGGGGGGTTCTTGCCTAGGGTGCCAAATTGGTCAGGCATGGCCCTGCCCCTCTGTACCTCTCTGAGCTCCTTTTGCGCCACACCCCAACCAGAACCTTAAGGTCTTCAGACCAACTACTATTGGTGGTGCCAAAAACCAGACTAAAGTCTCGAGGTGACAGAGCCTTCGCAGCGGCTGCCCCCAGGCTCTGGAACAGCCTCCCCCTTCACATTCGATCTTCCCAGTCCCTAGAGACGTTTAAATCCTCCCTAAAAACCTTTCTCTTCCACCTGGCGTATCATTCAGCCTGAGCACGATGATCTTTTCTTTTTTTTTTTTTTCTTAAATTGCTGTTTTAATGTTTGCACTGTTTGCTCCGTTTTCTTATCGTTGTTTTCTACATCTATTCTATTTTTATTATTGATGTTGTTTTAACTCTGTACCCACCTATGTGCAGCACTTTGGTCGACTGCCGTTGTATTAAATGTGCTCTAGAAATAAATCCTGACTTGACTTGTTCCACTTCACTAAACAAGCAGTCCCAGTGTGAGAGAGTCATTGTCTGTTTGAAGGTGTTTGAAACACAAATAAAGGAAAATATGTGGAAACATATACAGTACACAGTTATGTTTCCGAAGCAGCAGATTTTCTCTGAGCCACCAGTCGCTAAAGGTAAAACAGAACTTAAATTATGTGCTGGCAAAGATTCAGGATTCAAGATTAACTTTATCGTTACCGTGTTTGAAAAATTTAATTCTAATACTTGATTTTATTATGCCAAATACAGCTTAAAGGAAATTACAAAATTGTACTTAAGTAAAGTACTAGCAGCTAAAATAGTAAGCATTAAGTGCAGCAAAATGTACTTCAAGTATCAAAGGTAAAAGTAATCATTATATGTAATGTTTTTTTAATTCAACAATAATTTCAAAGGTATAATAACAAGTTACTTAACAGATTCAGATTAATACAAAATATAATCATCAAATAAATAATGATGTCTTACTACAGGTAAAGTACATAAAGTATTAAAGTTATGGAAAATGAAACTCTAAATATATTTAGTTTTAAGCATATCATGTGTCTTACCTTGGCAGAGGTTCACTTGGTGAGAGCACAGTAATGTCCTGTCATACGTTTCTGTCAGCATGTCTCACATGTTGTTTTTGCCTTATCTTTTGAAACACTCCCATGTGCCAAAAGAGCCGCCCCAGTAGGATCAGTTTCTTTGACAGACATTGCCTGCAACAGGTTCCAAACAAGTTGGAACAGGGGCAACAAAAGATTGAGAAAGTTGTGGAATGTTTGAAACGTTCCATGAGTGAACAGCTTCAGTGATAACAGATTGGGTATGAGACACAAGGTTCACCATTTTGTGAAAAACTGTCTGGGCAGAACGTCCAACAGTTTGCCATATAAAACCAACCAAATAAAGTTTAATATTCCGCATCATGTAACATTTGCCTTTGGTGAAACCATTTTAATGATTTCTGTTTAATAAGGATAGTCATCCAAATGAAAAGGACAGCCAGCTGTTTTTTATGGAGCAGAAAAATAACTGTAAAGAAATTAGCTGGCATCTAGTCAAATGTAATAAAACAAATAAGTGTTGGCAGTCACAAAAATAATAAGGAGAGTTGGTGGCGTGCCATAAAATTCTTGAACCCATCTCAACCTAAAAGAATAGAATTAATTCTGCTATATTGAACTACACAGCATAATTTAATCTTTGCTGGCCTACTGAATCCTATAATTTCCTGCACACACTACATGATAAAACCTTTTTTCTCCAGTTGTTGGGAACAGGAATGTTATTTCTTTACATTTCTAATGCCAGTTATGGCATTTCTTTGGAGTAAGGCAAAGGAACAAGCCGACCATTTTGATGTGGTCTGTGAGCTCCTTCTCTACAGCACCTCCTCTGTGTAGACCCTCCTCCACTGTACCTCGCTGTTTTTAATTTATTGACCTCCTTTCTTTTGATGTCCCTCTGCAGTGTTGACCTCTCAATATTTTTGTCTTTTGCCACTGTTATGATTTTCCACCCTTTGTATAATTGACTGCCGTCTCCATGAGCCTAGAAACGGGGTGGGTCAACTTACCCACTGGCTCATGTTACCCCACTCTCCCCTATGTCAGCACTTTACGTACCAATTGTTTTCACAAATACACAGAAGAGAGGTACATTAAAATGAGTTTTGCAAAGGCAGAGTTCAATGTGGACAATGTTGAGCTGAGTACTTAGATGAAACAAGTGTCCAGTACTTTTTACAAGTACGAGTATCATCTGAGTAAAATGTGTTGGGATCTTAACCTTAACATGAGCCTGACCTCGTAACAGATCTCCAATCAAAGTATGAAAATGGCTATCAGAAATAATTGAGAATAATAATTATGTTAAATAATGTGATTTAATTTACATTAAATCACCTCGTGGGGCACCATTCCTGAAAAGGGAACAATGATAGCCAGTCAGTGATATCAGTCTCATAAAATACACTAAACTATCAATTTGGAACCTATGATTAATAATTAAAATAATAACCTTAACCAAAATGACCATATTAATAGTAAAGGCTGAAGGATTTCAGGGTTCTTGACATAGCAGAGGATGACT
This sequence comes from Epinephelus moara, assembly GCF_006386435.1. Classification (NCBI taxonomy): domain Eukaryota; kingdom Metazoa; phylum Chordata; class Actinopteri; order Perciformes; family Serranidae; genus Epinephelus; species Epinephelus moara. Next base: position 5,555,407 of record NC_065528.1, read on the forward strand.
CTTCATTCACTCTTGTGCAATATTAAACAAACAACAGGTATGATTCCAAATATATTTATTCATAAAGACAACAAAGCAACAAAACACACAAATTCTAAGTAACTAACAATACATGGGTGTGTATATGTGTGTAGATTTGTGTGTGTGTGTGTGTGTGTGTGTGCGCGAGAGAGAGAGAGAGAGAGAGAGAGAGAGAGAGAGAGAGAGAGAGAGAGACACAAAGGACTACAAGGGGATGGCGGGTTGATGGGGGACAGGGCACCGATGTGGCAGGCCTTGGGTATAGTAGCTTAAAAAGGATTCAAATTTCAAATAAGTCATCAACCATCTAAGTAAATCTTTTTTATATAGCACCTTTCACAGTTCGAAGTCACAAAGTGCTTCACAATAAAAATACAAACAGTTAAATAAATAAAAAACAGCAAGTACAAACAGAGAGATACAGTGCAACAGAAACAACAATCTATATACAATCTATATAATTATTTACAATTGTCCAAACGGCTGCCTAAAAAGGTGTGTCTTCAATTGCACCTTAAAAATATGGACAGAGGCTAAGGATCTGAGGGAGTTCCAAAGCTTTGGGGCCATGGATTGAAAAGCTCGGTCACCTCAAGTTTTCAGCCTTGTCTGAGGCACAACCAGGAGTCCCTGGTTAGAAGACCTCAGTGACCGGCTGGTGACATAAGGGTTGAGGAGCTCGCAAATGTAAGCAGGGGCTACTTTGTGGAGGGCTCTGTATGTCAGGACCAGGACCTTGAATTGGAATATAAAGTGTGCAGGGATGCCAGGATGGGGGTGATATGGCAAGACGTATGTGACCGAGTGAGCAACCTGGCAGCAGCATTCTGGACAAGTTGTAAACGGTCCAGAGATGTTTTACTGAGGCAGGTGGACAGTGAATTGCAATAGTCATCGACGATGGACCTGAGTTTGCAAGGTTTCTGAGGTGGAAGAAGCATGAGCGGGACAGAGAATTAACATGTTTGTCAAACAGCACGTTTTGGTCAAAAATTACCCCAAGGTTCCTTAGGTCAGACCTGATGTTATGTGCTAGTAACCCCATTTGGTTGACCACCTTAGAGACCGTAGAGTCATCAGCAGTAATGAGAACCTCGGTCTTGTCTGCGTTTGGTTGGAGGAAGTTGTTGGCCATCCAGTTCTTGATAGCAGACTCTCTCTGAGGACACAGTTTTGCTGTCTCCTACGATCTCAACCAAGTGGGAGTGGGGAAAAGCCCCTCACTTCGAAACAGAAGTGGATCTTGAGAAATCTGGATTTCCTCAAACCATTAGTGATCCCCCGTAACACTGAGAATAGCCTTGTTGTATCATCTGTGGTGCAGTGAATCCGTTTCACCCAAGCCACTACTAGAGGAGATGACACAATGCTGATTAAGCTGATCAGCTCCTCTAACATCTCGCGGCATTTTTCAATATATATCATTTTTAGTTTGCATGTCGACCGGTGACATTCCCGCGCTGGCGCACAGGAAATGCTTCCTCACAACAAGAGGGGAGGGGGAGGAAGAGCGGAGAGTGTCATAGCAAGAGGTAGAGCGCAGGTAGAAAGAGAAAGCAACATGG
>NC_065528.1:5558102-5578097 GCF_006386435.1 Epinephelus moara
TTTGGCCAATTGATGTAATATTGCTTCATTCGCATCCTCCCATGACCCTCTACCACTGTGCCAAATTTCACATGGATTGACCAAGTCAGTGAGGAGAAACACGTGGAACAGAGACACCCACAGACAGAGTTTTCGTCATTATATAGTAAGATTATAATAATTATAATAATAATAATAATGACAATAATAATAAACTTTATTTATATAGCACCTTTCATACAAGAAATNATTCGCATCCTCCCATGACCCTCTACCACTGTGCCAAATTTCACATGGATTGACCAAGTCAGTGAGGAGAAACACGTGGAACAGAGACACACACAGACACACCCACAGACAGAGTTTTCGTCATTATATAGTAAGATTATAATAATTATAATATTAATAATATTGACAATAATAAACTTTATTTATATAGCACCTTTCATACAAGAAATGCAATACAAAGTACTTTACAATTAGGCTATTACAAGCACTGAGTGCGTAACATAAAAAATTGACATAATGGATATTGGTCATAAGAGGACATTACAAAACAGTTTAAAACATGGATTAACTGATTCATAAAATCATAGAATTGTAAAACTATAAATCACAATTTCAAGTAAGATTTTTAAAGAGTTTCAGCAGCATGAAGCGTAAAAAGAAAGAGTTTCAGACCTGTATCAGGAACGTCAGAGCTAGTTAAAGGCTAAAGTGAACATGTTTTAGCTGTCTTTTGAAAATAATAGCCAAACTGCAGAGTTTTAAATGAGCTGAAGTCTCCCAGGGGTGTTTTTTTTGGAGACCAGGAAAATGTGGGTTACAGTAGTCGAGTGGGCTTGAAATAAAGGCATGAATCAATTTCTCAGCATCTTTTCATTTAGAAATGGTCGTACCTTGGCTGTTTCTGAGGTGAGAAAATTATGTTTTCGTCACCTTGTTACAGTGGGACTTAAAGCTTATCTGATCACACCAAGACTTGTTACTTCAGATTTAATCCAGGGAGTTAAATTACCCAGATTATTAAGCAACATTTCTCTATTTGTTTTAGGGCCGAGAAGCCGGATTTCAGTTTTGTCTTCGTTTAACTTTAATAAATTATTGCTCACCCATTTATTTATTGCTAAAAGAAAGGTAATACTGGAGTTTATTGCTGCAACACCATTTGCCCCAGCAGAGATGTAGAGTTTCATGTCAGCCGCATAACTATGGAAACTAACATTCCCTAGTGATGTCACCAAGTGGCAGCATGTACAGTGAGAGTAATAAGGAACCAAGGCAGCTCCCTTGTGCAACCCCAAAACAGAGGTCATGTTTCTCAGACACATCAAACTTTCTTCCTTTAATGTTTGTTTTGAACCAGTTAAACACACAGTCAGAAAGACCAACTAACTTTTCAAGACAATTTATTAAGATTTCATGATCAATCATATCAAATGCTGTGCTTAGATCTACGAGGACAAGAACTGAGACCTTATTTTCATCAGAATTTAGTCTTTTTTAGTGAGAGCAGTTTCGGTGCTGTGGTGTGCTCTAAAGCCTGATTGAAACTCCTCCAGGATCCTATTCTCTTTAAGAAAGGAACTTATTTGCAGGTTGGCTATGGGCCTTTAGCTGGTCAGTGCATTTTCATCTAGGTTAAGGTTCTTTAGTATGGGTTTTACAACATCTGTTTTGAAGGCATCTGGGGGTCGCCTATTTGAAGAGATGTATTCATAATCTTCAGGACTTGACCTGAAACACTGTCGAAAACCCGCTTAAAAATGCTGTAGGTACAGGGTCGATACAAGAGGTTGAGGAGTTACACTGAGTGACAGTCTTACAAAGCTCACATAATGTAATACAGTTGAATTTCCCTATGATAACACCTTTTTTACAGGGTTTACTGATCTCATCTGTGTTTACATCAGCAGTAATACCAGCTGTCATTGAAATTATTTTGTTTTTGAAGAACAATGCAAGTTCTTCACACTTTGATGCAGAGAAACTGCGGACAGATGGGGGCAGTGTTGAGTAGCTGATCAATGGTGGAGAATAAAGCCTCTTTCACACAGAGCGCGATTTTCGCGGCGCCCACCGCGGGGTAGGGCGCAGAGCAAGCGGAGAGCAAGGCGCGCAAGACAGGATTTGGGGGAGTACAGGCTCGTTCAGGAGCTACAGCTTCATGGTGACTGCTTCCGGATCTACTTCAGGCTCGTCTCTGCTATTGGACGCGCCGAGGTGTCGTCACAGCGCGCTGCGGTGAAATTAAAAAATTTTCAATTCGAGCGCAGGCTGGTGGCGCGCAGACGCCGCGGCATGCGCCCTCCGCAGAGCTGTGCGCTCTTGCGCCACGGTAGCACATGCACAATGAATGGGTTCGTTGGCGGAGGTCTGCGCTTTGCGCGCTCTGTGTGAAAAGGGCTTAATAGAGTTCCTAGTATTCTCTGGAAGTAATCTTGTAAAAGTAATCCTTTCTTGCTTTGTTATGGGCACTCATGGCTTCTTTGTATATATTGCAGCTAATGTGAGCTTAGTTTTCCTCCATTTTCTTTCAGCTGCTTGAAAGCTTCTCTTAGTCTCTTTAACACTGTTATTGTTTAACCATGGGGAAATTCTGTCATCCTCTTTTTAACCTTTAGTGGGGCAACATGTCATTTACGGAGCAGCCATAACTGTATGACCCCAGTGATCTCATTATATTAGAGAAGTTCTTCAGCCTTGCCATCTAGAAACCTCTTTTGAAGCGGGACTTCACCTTTAGTCTTTGTTGAGAATAATTTGATACCAAAAAACACAGTGATGGTCAGAGATAGGTAACTCAGATACTGAGACATTGTCAGTGTTAACCCCAGTTGTTATTACTAAGTCTAGAGTGTTACCATGTTAATGAGTGGCTTCATTTACATGTTGAGTAAGTTCAAAGCTGTTGAGTACATTCAGAAACTCAGTAGCTGTGGAATCATTCTAATGTTTATATGAATGTTCAGGTCTCCATTCAAGATTAATCTATCATAGTTAATGATACTTGGTGAGACCAGCTCTAAGAAATCCTGGAGAAATACTCCAGGAATATGAATATCTTGGTGGCCGATAAAATGTATTGATGAGCACTGACAACACTGCTATGGTATTGTCCCTCTTGCATATCTCTGTATTGTTGTTTGGGTATGGCAGCCCATGAGCACTGATAGAGGCAGGCACCCAGCAATCTGTAACCAGTGATGTTTGGATGTTCATTTTCCACCTTTTCTTTCCAGTAAAAACAACATATTCCTGCATATCAAGCGTTAGCACCCAAATTGTCCAAAATGCCAACCCTTTTGTCTGATGTAATCTTAGTTGCTTAGAGTTAAAACATTAAATTGATTGGTGTCGTCTCAACTTCTTGTTCAGCCAGTAGCAACTCTGTGCTTAAATCATACCTACCAACACCTACAGTTCCTGGCTCCTCTGCTGTGGCAGTCAGTGAAGATGGCATTACTCCGCCATAAAGATTAATGATTCTCCCTGAAGACCACTGATCATAGTGTTATTGCTGAAAAAAGTCCTGCTTTGTCTGTGGTACAAAAGAAACAGATTGTAAGTCAATTTAAAGAGTATCACAAAAAAATTACACAAGGGTAGGTCACAAATGTATCTGGTATATTGTAATAGAGCAAGAACACAGTCGTATTGATTTTATTTTTCTATTTGGCACCAATGTAATGAGGGTTTTTCATATCATTGTAAGTAAACTTGTTTCTGAAAACAAAATGAATCAATTTGTCACAGTTTTGCAGGGTAAGAAGGCAGGATTCAACCTGGCAATTGACCACAACCTCTATGACACCAGAATCTGTTTTGCAACTTATGGTATGAGAGATAAAACACTAGACTAGTTGGCACCATTATCTCAACTTCCAGTTCAACCTGTTCTACTGTAGCCAGCAGCAACTCGAGCACCTTTTGTCAAAACACCTCACAGTTTTGAAACGGTCCACTGCTCAGTCACTCCAGCCATCCATCCATCTGGTTTTACCTGCTTAGCTGGGGCCGTGTCGCAAGGGCAGCAGGATGAGCAAAGGTGCCATGGTTTTTAATTTTTTCGTTTTAAATAAAAAAAACTACAAATGATAAAATAGTGCTGTTTTTCCGTTTTTGTTGTCTGAATCAAAAAACGAAAAAATGAGAAAACCAAATTCAAATAACGGTCCGATTTTGGTTTCTTCCAATGCCTGTTTTCATCTTTCCTCTTGAAAAGAACATGAAGAAAATAAGACAGGTGAGCTTCCCGGAAGTCCAAGTAAATATGGGCCTTTCAAAATAAAAGCCAAGAGAATACAATAGCCATTCTATAACGTTATGCGAGCACATACCAGGGTAACATCTGAGGAAAAATACATTAATATAAATTAATCCATCAGACAAATTAATAAGTAGATAAATACACCAAAAAAAATGGGCCAATGGAAACAGGGATTGATCACATGTAGATGAATATTGTGCATTTGATTCATCGACACAGCATGAGGGAAGTCTTAGATTAATGATTTGCATGTTTTGGTGCAATACAGTTGGCAATATAGTTTAACCAACAATTACCAGCAATTACTGTGTGTGCAGAGTTGTTACTGTTAGCAGTGGTATTTAACTGGGTTTCCACACGTAGGCCTACCTGTATGGAAGAATGAGCATGTGTTGATAGTGTGGCAGAAATTAAAATGAAAAATAAACAAAAAAAAATACAGACACATTTGGGTTGTTCTTATCGGACACAATTCAGTGGATCAAGCTTCAGTTACCAGCCAGTCACAGCACCACCTGTACACTATAGCTTCATCATTTACTCTCAGCTCAGAGTCAAACCTTCATGTCCTTCTGTTCCAACCCTGCTGTTAGCATCTTAATTTCTTAATGTAGGCTGTTTGGTCTAAAGAATGATTTACAGGACTGCGGAAATAGGACACAGTCAATAGAAAGGCACAATTTACTGACCCTCCACAGAAACTGTAGCAAAAGATGAATGAATGACGAGAGGTAATCATAGAATGAGTGGCAGGATTAGTTTGAATTGTTTTATTGTTATTTTATGTGCAGTGGTAGACAACATAGATGCTTTATCTAAGTTCTCAAATATTCTCAAAATATTTACATACAGTTTGACTGCAACTCAAAGAAGAACTCAAAGTGAGACCTGTTTTGTCTGACCAGCAGTCCAAACCTCAAATTGATTATTCATGTTTTGTGTGCGAAATGTTGTTTTCTAAAGTAAACTGTGAAATAATTGGAGTGGAATAAAAAGTACAATATTGTCAGAAAATGTTGACTTTTTCAACTGTATTNATAGTTTAACCAACAATTACCAGCAATTACTGTGTGTGCAGAGTTGTTACTGTTAGCAGTGGTATTTAACTGGGTTTCCACCGTAATGCGCTGTTGCCTGAGCGCAACAGAGTGGAAGTAGGTTAAGCTGCCTCTCCACCAGTAGATGGCAGTATGAGTACTTACATGTATGCCTGGTTTGTCTCTTTGTGAACTGTTGGCTTATTTTCCAGGTTATTGATGCAGATGTATTTAATGCTATTCATTTAATTTGATATTTGATGTTTATAGTTTATTTACAACCTAGTTATAGACAGCATGTATTTACTTTTCATTTCAGAACCACACGTAGGCCTACCTGTATGGAAGAATGAGCATGTGTTGATAGTGTGGCAGAAATTAATATGAAAAATAAACAAAAAAAAATACAGACACATTTGGGTTGTTCTTATCGGACACAATTCAGTGGATCAAGCTTCAGTTACCAGCCAGTCACAGCACCACCTGTACACTATAGCTTCATCATTTACTCTCAGCTCAGAGTCAAACCTTCATGTCCTTCTGTTCCAACCCTGCTGTTAGCATCTTAATTTCTTAATGTAGGCTGTTTGGTCTAAAGAATGATTTACAGGACTGCGGAAATAGGACACAGTCAATAGAAAGGCACAATTTACTGACCCTCCACAGAAACTGTAGCAAAAGATGAATGAATGACGAGAGGTAATCATAGAATGAGTGGCAGGATTAGTTTGAATTGTTTTATTGTTATTTTATGTGCAGTGGTAGACAACATAGATGCTTTATCTAAGTTCTCAAATATTCTCAAAATATTTACATACAGTTTGACTGCAACTCAAAGAAGAACTCAAAGTGAGACCTGTTTTGTCTGACCAGCAGTCCAAACCTCAAATTGATTATTCATGTTTTGTGTGCGAAATGTTGTTTTCTAAAGTAAACTGTGAAATAATTGGAGTGGAATAAAAAGTACAATATTGTCAGAAAATGTTGACTTTTTCAACTGTATTTGTTCTTTTTTTTTCAGCTGTTTCAGCGCCAAATACAATAAAATTTGAATTTTAATATAAATACTGCCTCAGTTCATGTTCATTTTTATGGTTAATTTTTAATTAATTCACTTACAGCATGGTGCAAACCATGTTGAGCTTCAATCCATCAAGTCAAATCCAACAAGTCCATCACAATTAAAACACATTCCACTACTCTTCTCAGGTACACAATGCTTTATTCAACAAAGACTTTGGGCTTCCCTTCATCAGGTTGGTGTCTAATGCCACTTCTGGTTTTCTTATATACAGTCATTAATTGTGTATGCAAAATAATCATCATCCTTTATTATCATCATTATTTTGAATGCTATATCTCAAGTACACTTTGAGGGAATTTATTCAAATTTGGCACAAACGTCCCAATTGGAAGAGGGCGGTTAAAGTTTAGGTAAGATGTTTTCTTTTATACACAGTGAAAATAAATATTTTTTTTGTAAACAGTGGCGGTCTATATGGAGCTTGGGATTAGCACTTGGCTGATTAGTCAAACAGTGGTACATATGAATAGTGTTATAAGCCTGAGCAGGTGATCTCTCTCAGGTCTGCAGTGTTGTCAGTGCTGGATGGTGTCATCAGCGCATCAGCAGAGCTCCTTGTGGTGTGATATTGGGCTGGATTAGCAGGATGTGGTGCAGGATGAAGCCTGGTGAATACGAGTGAAGTGTCAGGATGGAAGTCTCTTCATGAAATGATGGTGGAGACAATGATCCTGGAGGGGAAGGCTTGTTTGGGTCTCTGTGCTACTCTCTTCACAGACTCTGTTACCTTCTGTAGTCTCAGGTCTTTACTACCTGTGTCTGTCTATGTTGACAGTCCTAGGGCACTGGATTTTATAAACTGTGTTTGGGGAAAAGCTGTTTCTCACTAACCAATTTCTAATTTGGTTCAATTAGGATCACAACATCAGCATCACTGGCTGTCTTTTCCTCTCCAAATGTCTTGCTAGGCCGGCTGATGGTGGCCTCCCTGTGTGAGTCAGTGGTAGGTGGGGTGGGGTCTGCCGCTACGGCATGTTGTTGTGATGGCCTGCTGTCAGTCAGGGTGGAGGTGGAGGGCTGTGATTCAGGGTGAAGGGAGCTGTTGGTGGTGATGGAGGTTTGTTGCTGCTCCTTCAGGCTGAGGATGGTTTGCTGTCTCAGCTCCTCTCTCATAGCATTGAGTTATCTCCTTGTAGCCAGCCTGTCTGTCCTGCTGCAACTCCTGGACCTGTCCTCTCAACTCCTGCAGGGAGGCTGTCAACTCATTCCTCAACTGGCTGTTACTGGTCTGCTGCCAGATGCATCAATGGCTGCAGACTGGTATGAGGTGGGATCAATCTCATGGGTGTCAGACTTTGACAGCAACCATTTTCAGAGTATACAGGACCAAGAAGCTGCAGAGAGAGAATTTGCTCAGCAGTGCCCAGATGTGAGCATACTGCTGGATACAGACAAGTCTTAAAGCAGTGTTCACACTATATAGCACAGTAGTAAATCTTTCTTTAGACCAAACAGCCTACATTAAGAAATTAAGACGCTAACAGCAGAGTTGGAACAGAAGGACATGAAGGTTTGACTCTGAGCTGAGAGTAAATGATGAAGCTATAGTGTACAGGTGGTGCTGTGACTGGCTGGTAACTGAAGCTTGATCCACTGAATTGTGTCCGATAAGAACAACCCAAATGTGTCTGTATTTTTTTGTTTATTTTTCATTTTAATTTCCGCCACACTATCAACACATGCTCATTCTTCCATACAGGTAGGCCTACGTGTGGTTCTGAAATGAAAAGTAAATACATGCTGTCTATAACTAGGTTGTAAATAAACCATAAACATCAAATATCAAATTAAATGAATAGTATTAAATACATCTGCATCAATAACCTGGAAAATAAGTCAACAGTTCACAAAGAGACAAACCAGGCATACATTTAAGTACTCATACTGCCATCTACTGGTGGAGAGGCAGCTTAACCTACTTCCACTCTGTTGCGCTCAGGCAACAGCGCATTACGGTGGAAACCCAGTTAAATAGGCCTACCACTTTTAACAGTAACAACTCTGCACACACAGTAATTGCTGGTAATTGTTGGTTAAACTATATTGCCAACTGTATTGCACCAAAACATGCAAATCATTAATCTAAGACTTCCCTCATGCTGTGTAGATGAATCAAATGCACAATATTCATCTACATGTAATCAATCCCTGTTTCTATTGGCCCATTTTTTTGGTGTATTTTTCTACTTATTCATTTGTCTGATTGATTAATATATTAATGTATTTTTCTTCAGATGTTACCCTGGTATTGTAACACTCGAATATATGAAATGTGCCTTTAACATGATGTATACTGTGTCGCTTAACAGCAACGTCATCAAGCAGCGCTTGTTAAGATTTCTGTCTGTTGAGAACGCACCCAAACGCTGGTTGGACTACACCTATGTGCTCCCGCTTTCCTTTATGTGTCTCAACACAACAGTAATGGTTGTAAATACGTGTGGCAACTATTGTGTTCATGTGTGGAATTGTAGTAGCCGTACAACCGGGCTTGGTAAGGTTGGAGTGTTTTAAGTGGACGTAAAAATAAACGACGAGCATTTGTGAAATCCCACACGTGTGTGAAAGTGAGTTTCTGCCTGTCCTCTAACTCCAAAGAGCTACACGGACCCAAAACCATTACAGTATACAGTACTCACATAACGTTAATGTCATAGAATGGTATTCTCTTGGCTTTTATTTTGAAAGGCCCATATACTTGGACTTCCGGGAAGCTCACCTATATTTCTTCACCAAAATCGGACCGTTATTTGAATTCCTCGTCCTCTCCTGACAACCACTAATAATTTAATTCAAATGTAATTTTGGGGAAAATATCCATCTTCTTGGTTTAACGCTAGTGTCAGTTTGCGTCAATGTAGCGAGTGTGACAGTTGGTTATTTAACGGTTGTATTTATATTTATAATACCTGTGAGCGGAGTGATTTTACTGTTACAAGTCCCAGTGTCGTTATACTCTATATCAGCACTCATGGACAGTGCGGAGTGCTTCTCGTCCAATCAAATTACTCAACTAACTGTTGTATAAATATATATGTATCATAGGAAATAACATAAAATTATTCTTATTTTCTATTTCTTTTAATCAACATTACATCACATTATACATTAAAGCCATGATAGTACACACTCTGACACAGTAGGTGGCAGTATGCACCTTTAAGTTGGTTTGCGATCCGCCATTGAACACACAGAAGGAGAAAACAATGGCGACCTCCACGACGGAAGACAGCGTGAGTGAAGCACAAACAGGAAAAAAGTCGAAAAAGACGAAAAACCAAGGTACGTTATAGCTGCTGCCGATTTAAACACGATTAATTGACACCCAGCGGTGCATTTACTGAGAGGCAGAGTTGAATTTTGTCGGTTAAGTGGCGTGTTTACGTGTCAGTTGCAGGGCAGGTTTACATTAACGTTAACGTTACCTTTAAGCTAGCTAGTGAGCTGACGTTAACTGGAAAAAGAGTTCCCTTTGTTGGTGTCGTCGTGATTTAACAACAAGAAAAAAGAAACAGGAAGTTAACAGTCTAAATTCTATTATTTGTTTGATTATTTTCTTCTGTAAGCGTTTCAAGGACTGTGCAGCATCCCCCAAATGCCCGCTGTAAACTAGTTACCATAACTCAGCAGCACAGATGTACTAGGTGAGTTATTTGCTTGTAAGTTACTTGGAGAAACTGTCAAATACTCTTGCTGTCTTGAGATATCGCAAACACACAGGTTGTTGCTTATTGTCCACTCACCCATGTTCCCCTTCTTCCTGCAAAGTCGGTGTGGAAATAATAAAGTTTGGTGTTGTTTTATGAAACATGCCGCTGGAAAAGAGGATCCCTACTTTTAGCTACTATTCACCGCTGCTGCCTGACACTCTTCAACCTCCAATCTTCCCCTGTACATCTTTGACAAAAAGCTGTAGTGCATTGTACACAACTGTAGGCTCTGGAGAAACTGAGCCTTAGAATCAAAAACCAGTGTCCTAAAGCACACCACAACACGGTGCTGGATTTGTACATTGGTGTATTGGACATGTGGGAAAACCATTTTCACATTGTCAATGTCCCTGACATTGTTACTCAGGAGATAGTAATTGAGTTGTATGGGGAGAAAATGTCAAACTCTCCTTGCTTCTGATGTCTCCGTCATTCAGTGGATGAATCTGAACTCCTGACTGTTCCTGATGGATGGAAAGAGCCAGCTTTCACCAAAGAAGACAACCCCCGTGGTCTGCTGGAGGAGAGCAGCTTTGCCACCCTCTTCCCAAAATACAGAGAAGCCTACCTGAAAGAGTGTTGGCTGCTTGTGGAGAAGGCCTTAGGAGAAGCAGTAAGTTCACAAATAGTGCTGAAAACAGACCACACCATTCCTGAGTCAGAATCAGGTTTATTGGACAAAATAAGTTGGCATGCGTAAGGAATTTAAATTCATTGGTCACTTAAAGATACAGTTGTTAACTTTAATGAAAATAACTTTGACTAACCTTATGCTGAAAAAAAGTACATGAGATAGACTGGAAAAAGTGTCTAACCCAGCTGTAAATCCTGTCAGTCACTCCATGAACTGTGTGGGCAAACAGTCAAACTAACCAGCGCCGAACAAATAAGAGTCAAGATTGTGTTACTGCATTGACTATTTCTCTCCTCACATGTTTTCAGAAACATATTTTCAAGTGCACTGTCAAGTTGTGAAATGAAAAATTTGGTCCAGCTGAAGGGCTGTGCTTGCTGCTCCCATTTAACTGTATCCGACATGGTGATTGGGTCACAAACTCTATTGTTTTACAGCTAAACAGTACACTAAAATATGTTTGTGAAAACAGTTGAGGTAGGCAATGCAGTAACAGAATCTTGATCCGTATTTCAACAGCACTGCCAAGTTTGACAGTTCAAGAGCAGTCTATGACATGACTGATAGCTGGGTAAGAGACTCCTCGGCTCTGATTTGGTTGTTGTATTAAATAAGACAGATAATCTGCATAAAAACAACCATCCTCTGCCTACTCTATTGCCTTGTAGCCTTTCTAATGGCCTTCCTACATGTGAATGAAAACGGCCAATGAGAGCCGAGGAGTCTAATGCAGCTGTCAATTATGTCAATCACTGCTCTTGAACTGTCAAACAAGACAGTGCTGATCAAATATGAATGAAGAACAATGGCATAACATGTCAATAACAATAATTTACCATCTCTGTTACATGGTGGCTGGTCTCGTTCTCTGCTCAGAGGGTAGGGAGCTCCCGAATCTCATTGTTTTCCCACTTTGCGGACATTTACAGCCGCTATTTTCCTTCTGTGAGTAAGTTGCTAACTGCTAGCAGCTACTTTTTAATTCTCCTATGGTGGGTTGCACACGTAAAATCTCGTGAAAATGTCGCACCTCGTGCTGCCCATGATCCCATCCTTCCAGCTGTCCAGTTCATACAGACACTACCTCCAGTGGCGACTTTTAGCCGAGACAACTTTGTCCCCCATTCCACAGTTGCACCTCATTATGTAAAACAGCGAGGTGGCATAATGGTGTAGTATTCCTGCCTTGAGCAGGCAGTGTAAAAGGGGCTTCTGTTACTGCATTGCCTATTTCTTGCTTCAAATGTTTTCAGAGGTGTGTATTAATGTACTGTTTAGCTGTAAAATGAGAAAGTTGGTCCAGCTGGTGAGCGATATTTGGTACTTAGGTCAACTGTTTCCAACATGGCGGTCGGGTCATAAAATGTCTTGTTTTACACTACTGTACATGTGAGATGAAGGAAGCTAATCATTGCTATCAAAGTATAATTTTAGGATACATATTATTAAAAGATAATTCAAAAATAACATATTAAAAGTAGTATGTATTTTAAAGCTCCTACTTGACCCCCAGTGTGCTACTACTTCACCTCCTGTAGGAGTGGTCAGACTGAATTGCAGCCCCAAACTGTACAGTAAAGTTTTTTTAATTAAGTACCTGGTGTTGTTCCCATCTTTTGTAACATGGATATTTGTTCTTCTCAGCATGTCAAAGCCACTCTGGACTTGATAGAGGGAAGCATCACAGTTTCTACCACTAAGAAAACTTATGACCCTTACGCCATCGTGAGAGCCAGAGATCTCATCAAGCTGCTGGCCCGGAGTGTCCCATTTGAACAGGTAATGACCACAGGACACTGCTGTCATGAAGGTTGTAGTCTGTTGATTACTGTCTGTCTTCATTTTGCAGCATATGCTATATGGAGGGGTGTAACTGTTCACAAATTTCACAGTTCAGTTAGATACAGCTGTGTCACGGTTCAGTAAGTCTTCATTACCATATATAAGTAGAAATGGCAGAGAAATTTTTATGTTATTTTAATTCATTTATTTATTGAAAATTAACAAAGTATGATGTTTTTTGATTTTGAACAATGACGGAGCTATAACTGAGTGGCTGGTAAAACAGCTTTCTCTTCATATGCACCATACGCCTGGAATGAACTCCAAAACACCTTAAATCTGGAGTCACTTCCACCTTTCAACATATTTAAAAACCTTTTAAAATCAACCTTTACTGAACAGTGTCACTGCTTCTAACTTGGTGCCTTTCAATAGTATGTCTGTTTTGCCTTTTTATGTGTCTTACTGAGTGTAATGTGTTCTCATTGACTTTGTGTTCTAGTATGTTTAGTATATGAGACTTGTGTTCTCGTGGTTTTAGTATGTGTCCATTGTCTTGTCTTTTGTGTACTTGTAACTTTTGCTGCCAGTCTTGGCCAGGACTCCCTGGAAGAAGAGTTACTGTAACTCAGTGAGACCCTTCCTGGTTAAATAAAGGTTAAATAAAAAAAACTGCGCAGAGGCCCATTTTTCAGCTCGGGGTTCATGTATGTTACAGTGCTACTGTGTTAGCTGCTAAGTAGAGTCCGCAGCTGTGGGGCGGCTCATTCTTTGATTCGGTGTGTACTGCCATCGTCCTTGTAATTCACAGCAAAACCAAAGTGGCTTCTAACACCTGAGGTGTAGGTAATCTGTTATTTTTTTTCTGGTCTGATAATGGCGTTACTAACCATTTTGCTACAAACTAGCTTAGTGTAGCTGCCTCCCAGTATATCTCACTGGAGTAGAATGTTTTGGTTTGGAGGTGGGAGGGGCAGACAGCATGTTGCCTGTTACGTTGTATGGGCTGCCTTGTTGGGCGCAGTGATACTGATAACATTGTATTTAGCACAGTTTTAGCTGTATATATTATTTTCCAGATATATTGGGATAGTTCAACATATCGAGAGCCTGTACCAGAGCCTCGTACCGTGTATAGTTACACCTCAAGCTACATGTAGATTTTGTTTCCTGAAGGTTGCTCCCTTTGCTTTTAGAAACTTGTGATACTTGATGACAGCAGTAGCAAACACATGAGTGATGCTGAATTCTAATTATTAGGTTATTTTGTTTCTCTGCTCATACTGTTTTTTGCTTCCAGGCTGTACGGATATTACAGGATGACATGGCATGTGACATCATCAAAATCGGAACCCTGGTGAGGAACAGAGAGCGGTTTGTAAAACGAAGACAGCGTCTAATTGGCCCCAAGGGCTCCACCCTAAAAGTGAGTCCCACACTTAGATTCAGCCTGACTTTGGTAGCTGTGGTGCATTTTAGGATAAATGTCACTGGGTGGCAGTGTTGCTTCAAATCAGCCACATTATCTGAGCGTTTGTGTCATTGGAACAATACAGCAGTGCTGTTATCAGATCATTTCTTTTTAAATCATGTGTTGAATTCTTCACTTTGCTTTGCTGTCCCTTTTCTCCAGGCATTAGAGTTGCTGACCAACTGCTATGTGATGGTGCAGGGTAACACAGTGTCGGCCCTGGGGCCCTATAATGGCCTGAAGGAGGTAAGAACTTCACAGAGCCTCTGTCTGTTCACAGGAGTCTACTGGTAGAAATAAAGTGTAGAAACTAAACTTCAGGAGGTGATGATGAGGCAGAAACTACCAGTGGAAACACAGTTCACTGTCTGACCAAAAAGCTAATTGAAAACAAACTTTTACTCATTGTAAGATGAATAATACCCATGAAAATGTGTCTACGCTCAGTAACGGTATATGTGTGTTAACCATCCATAAAATCCCAACAACAAAGAAAACATCTGAAATGTGAGTCCACTGTTCTGTGCCTGGGTGTTTTCTCTGTTGCCTGTGCAACACAAACTCCCCTCAGGGTTAACTAGGCTCTGATGAGCTCATCTAGAGGTGAGATGAAACCATAATTATCCCTGTTTTGAAATCTGGGTGGCTGTGGCAGTAAATAGTTGCAGAAAGACAGACTTAAGAGTAGATCCCAAAAGTGGTCAAGATTAAAAAGACAGATAACTTATTATGAAATAAATAATCCCCCTTTACGTACTTTTTATTTCACAATGGCATTTTCATCGCATTTTACTATAGTGGTGTTGTCACTGTCCTCTCACCTTTGAGCCAACCATATGCCCCATGCCTCTTAAACAGGCAAGCTCAACAACCAGTGGTGCCAACTTGGCAATTTTCTCGCTAGATTTAGAGACTTTTCAGTACCACTTAGCAACTTTGCTCCAAAAGCAACTAGTGACAAATTTAGCAGCTATTCAGACCATCAGGAAAAAAGTGAGAAATATATTCAGATATATTGTATTTCATTTCCATGTGTGCTGCTTAGAGTAATCACAGTCCTCGGCTCCTCTCCCTCTTCTTATTTCTTCCTCACTGCATATTGGTGACATCATCACCCATTGGGTGCAAATAAAGCCTAGTTCACATTACACGATTTTCACCCTGAGTTTGCTTCGCAGAGACTATCGTAATCTTTTGAGTGTTCATACCTGGTGACGTGTGTTTCTGTAAGCGGGAGTCTCACCAACTGCATTACGACCTGTGTGTGCACACCACAAGATTTCTCCAGCGAGCCCCAGATAACGCGGTGACGTCACCAAACTTGGAGACGACACATCGTAAAGGCATGGATATTCTTTATTATCCTGGGTCCAAACACAACGCGCCCCCCGTGATCCCGTGGACGCCGCCATTGTTGTTGTTGTTGCTTGCCAGCTTGTCAGTGTTGCCAGGTCTTGGGAGAGAAACGAGCATCCAGGGCTATGGAAACAAGCCCAAAAGAAGCGACTATCATGTGTTTAAATAACTTATTAGACGGATATATATAGAGGAAGGTGATGTTTAGAGAGCAAGCCCAAATAAGGAACTCCACTTTAGAAACAAGCCCAAAGTCGCAGCTAATAAGCGGACCTGGCAAGTGGCAACCCTGCAGCTTGTCCTCCTCACATTTCTTTCATCCTCCTGTGTGCTGACATGGGATGTATCCCACCTGTCATTGGCTGATGCTCTTTGTTAGTCATGTCAGACTTCTCCAGTTTTCTAGCATGCCAGATATCCAGTCCCTGTCACAGATGAGGGGGCGACTTACTTGTAGGCTTGTTCACACATGAGGACTCGTTGTGGCAGACTATCTGCCGACTCTCAAGATCCTCTGCGACATCAAAATCAAGGTGCAAATTGTGTATTGTGAACCAGGCTTAAGCACATGACATCATTGGGTGACTTTTAGCAACTTTTGGAGCTAGAGCTAGCTACTTTCTTTTTAAAAGACTTGGCAACACTGTCAGTAACTCCTACTAAACTCCCTCTTAAATAAAAAAAGTCAACTCTTGAATAGGCAACTATGTTTTTTAGTAGCCTTCAGTGTTGCTATCTTAAGAGTGGCAGGGGGTTCGTGATTGGCTGAAAAGTTAGGAGATGGTGATTGTTAACAAGGGATTTCCCTTTCACTTAATTTTGCATTTGATAGCCCAACACCCATTAACCAGCTGCTAATCACAAACCTTGCAGTGCTAACACTGCTAACAGAGCTATTGACAGTTTACAATGATAACAGGGGTTTACAGTTCAAAATTGAGCTGCTAACCCTCCGAGGTGACATGGAGGAAGACCAAAGGGTGGGCACTATGTTTCCACAGCAACTCTGTTTGGTTGGGATGGCAACACTAGTGGTATTTGCCCAATTAGCGGTACCGCCAGCAAACTCCTACCAAACCTGGTTGGTGTGCAGTGCAGTAAACTGAAGAGTAGTAAAATTAACCTATGGACAATATAACTTAACATATGATCATGCATAACTAGTCGAAAATATTGTTAGTGGTAAACCAATTAACAGTTGACCGTTGACATCCCTAATGTTAACAGTACCACAGTCATGAAAAGTTGCATTGTGAAATAAAATGTTTAGAATGAAACAAAATTATATCCGAGTTATTTTGGAAATAAATGATGAAATGATAGAGGTGGGAATCAGTATTATCACAACACTTAAGTCACAATACAATATTATTGAGATTTAAAATATGTTGTGATACGCTGAGTATTGCCATAAAATATATATCTATATATTCACTTAAGCCATTTTTTTTTTGCAGCTGTATCAAGTGGACTGGAAACACAATTGATTATACTATTATATTAGGCTACCTAAAGTTTATAATATTTATTTATTTTTTAAGTGTATTTATAATATTAATAATTTATATAATAAAAAACAATCAATAATTGCCACTGTGTGACCATACGATATTGCCACACACAAATATTGCGATACTATGCTGTATCGATTTTTTTCCCCCCCCACACCCCTGTGAAATAATATTTCATAATATTGAGTTGTTCTTGAACAATTTCATGGTTCTACATCCTCTGTCCTTTGTGTAAACATTTTATTTCAATTTCATAATTACAGACAGAAATAGTAAAATGACATTAAAATAGATTGAGAATGTACTTGTGAAATAATTTATGTCGGTGTTCTCTGTTCAGGTACGCAAAGTGGTGATGGACACGATGAAGAACATTCACCCCATCTACAACATCAAGGTACGTTTAACCATCTGACAGACACCTTTCTGGTTAGGCAGCATTCCACCAGGCCACAGCTTAAAAACACTACTACTGCATAGACTGAAACATTCGAACAGACTGCAGTCATGCCCTATGAAGATGTCTCCATCCTTGTTCTTGATCTCCTGACTGAGATAAATCTCTCTGGGTTTGTACGCCAATGCTGGCTCAACCTGGAGCTGAGGGCATGAGGGAGCCACAGGTGTTCTTATCTTATCTTATTAGACTGCAGAGCAGCCATAGTGTCTGTCTTACAGGGATGCAAACAGCTCGTTTTTCAGCAACACTCGCTTTTTTCATGTCAGTTTGGGTGACTTATGGGAATCGTGTAGATCCGAGGAGTTTTTTTGGCGTGGAAAAGTCTGGTTAATAATTCCACTAACAAACGCAATGAGCAGATGACAATGCTGCGCGCAAAAAACACTGTGTAGTGCGCACGCAAGCATGAACCACTTGTTTGGCGTCCACTTTGTTGGATGATGTGCTGCTGGATCAAAGATCATAGAGCGCTCCGCGTAGGGCAGGGTTGTCAGGTCTGCTTATTACCTGTGACTTTGGGCTTGTTTTTTTGTAAAGTCGCTTACAAATATTGGTAGCCGCGGGTTGCGTTTTTTGGGCTTGTTTCTAAAGTGGAGTTTCTTATTTGGGCTTGCTCTCTAAACGTGGCCCTTCTCTATATACATATATATCCGTCTAATAAGTTATTTAAACGCATGATAGTATGTCGGACTGCAGGATGGTTCCACTAGGACCCTACAATACCAGAGTAGCGACACACATTGGTCAAGCGGAAAGTTGGCCACTTGCCCTCACGTGGCGGGATAGCGTGTTGCATATCTGACCAAGAACTGACTGAACTTCAGTATTGCTGCATTGTTGCCGACCAGGAATTCTTGTGCGTTTCCGAAGTCAAGCAAACCTAAAAGCATTATCTCCCATAATCTACCGTAATAGGAGCATCGGTGACCCGTTTACAGGTAAAAAAAAACCAAACAAAAAAAACAGTTGTCTACCATAATGTTACTCTCTACGTTTTGAAATAAACAAATTATAAGCATGACTTAATATGACCAAGACACCTAAAAGTAAAAACAAGGCCGTTTTCATCAACTTACAAGCAAGTGCGCGTCAGACATACTGTAAGTGAATGGGCTTTCTGGTCGGAAAGGTAATGCCCTCATGCCCCACTAGAGGGCGCGTGAGGCTTAACTTCAGCATACCACAGGAGTCAATGGAAGTGTTGTCAATCAGGTGTTGTAGGGTCCTAGTTTCCACAGCTCCGCTCCCTCCGCCCCTCTCCTTCTCCGCATACACACAGGTGACGGTCAGTCAATGAGACTTTTCACATTTAAATTGCACAATTAATGGAGGTTCTTTAACTATTTCGCTAACAAGTGGGCGAAATATGGAAAGAATACAATAAAGATTTTTTTTAGAAAGAGAGAGGATTAAAAGATTCGACTTCAAGAGAGGGACGATTCAAAGTCAGTGTGCAGAGACAGTGGCCTCTGGCTATTTTTAAGGTTATCATTTTCATGCCAAACAACGCAAACATTCCATAAACATTCCGCATTTTATATAAATTCCAGAGTGAGCAAATACCTTGTAGCTGGTATAAAAAAAGAAATTGTGGAAAGAGGTAGGTTGAACTGCACTCTGTTTTGGTAGTTTTGCTGAAACATTCAACTTTGTTCATTTGCAGAACGAGGGAAATTGAGTGTTAGTGTAGGCTGACCAAACGTCCTCTTTTGCCCGGACATGTCCACTTTTCACGTCCTGTCCGGGGGGTGTTTATAAATTGATGATAATATACGGTTTTTGTGTGTGTGTGTGTGTGTGTAGTCCCCGAGAGGCTGCCTTCTCGGCGGATCTCCAACACTCACAACGAGGAAGCAGCAGACACCCGCGGCGCAGCATTATTCTAAGCTTCCAAGATGCCGAAGCGCAAGTGCAGCTTCATAGATGAACTGCAGAAAAAATTTACCAACTTACCGACCCGGTCGGGATATATGGGAGGCTGAGTGCACCGTGTGCAAAGCTGGCACATATGATTCTGTGTCTAATAAAGGTGCCGGGGAGCTCAAAGTTGGATTTTCTAATACAGAAGAGGTATTATTTATTTCATATTATTTATTTTTTTAGGCCTATTTGTCCAGTAAGACTTGAAAAGATAACAATTATTTTACAAGTTGATTTTTCTAATACAGAAGAGACATTATTTCTATCATTATTTAATTCCTGAGATTTTACATTGATTTTACATTTATATTTATTTTTGTACAATTGAAACTTGAGAGAGAGAAAGATTATTTTAGGCATAATAAAAGCAAGTTGAGTAACCTCTGAGAAGCCAATCTAAATTTCTGTCTTTGAGAGATATTATTTTGTAATATAACTGAATTTTCTATCCATACGTATAAACTTTAAATATATTAAAATTATAAGGCATCTTTGAGTAAACTGCGAGTATCATTTAAGTAGGCTATCTCGTGGCCGGGGCAAGTGTCCTCTTTTTTGGAAATCAAAATATGGTCACCCTATGTTAGTGTATTTTAATATTCAGAATTTCTTCTTTTTTTTTTTAATCATACAGTCCCAGGGTTCAACGCTAAGGTTTTTTTTCACTTGCGCGGTTGGGCAAGTTGGTCAGAGATCTACTTGCCCGAAGTCAGTTTTAACTTGCCCTATAAAAATTGTTTAATTTAAGCGGCTATCAAATAACAAAGACTGCAGTTATTTT
>NC_065528.1:5578397-5587578 GCF_006386435.1 Epinephelus moara
CTCGGGGTCAGGTTTGGTCAGGAAAACGCGGTCCGAGCCGCTCTAGCGTGCTCACCTGTGTGTGTGGCGGAACTCCGCCGTGCGCGATACAGAGAGCAGAGGAGAATTGTTAACGCGTGACCATGTAGAGACAGAAATGACACGATGACATAACACCATAAATAGTATGTTGTTCTGTTATTATATGAAGCGTCCGTTGTGCAAAATAATATCAATGGGGGCTGTGGGCAGGACATTGTTACACAGCTGTGCCTGTGACTTCAGGCAGAGAGACCGCTGCATCAGAGGAGAAGAGCACGTTTTAAAATACATTTATTTTATCAATTAGTTATTAACTTTTACTATTTTTAGCAACTTGCCCGATCGGGCAAGTGAGTTGTTAGTTTACATGCCCGACCGCGAGTTTTACTTGCCCCGGGCAATCGGGCAATCCTTATTGTTGAGCCCTGAGTCCAGATGTAAAAACTGTTATCCAACACTTAGCCAAGGATATTCAGATGGCTCTTAGTTTGAAACTGACATGTTATTTGTAGTAGGCCAGTCTACCCACTTTGTTCAGTGTAAAGAGCATGAAGAAATGTATAAAGATTTGGACCTCTAGCAAGATGGTCATGATGGTTCAATGGATTTTTTCTGTTTGGAATACACAATATTCTTCCAAATTAGTGTACGTGTATTTAAATATTCAGAATTTAGCTTCAACAAGCTCTCTCTTTTTTGACCATACACCTGTTTGCATCCCTGGACTTATTTAATACCAGTACCAGCTATAGTTTATCATGTAGGATAATTACACTTAAGAACAGATACTGTTCAGATACCAAAAAGAGCTGACAATACAGAGGGCTCACACACTATCAAAATGCCTGTAGCTAGATGAAAACATCATATCTCAGCATGTCAAAGCATTATTTTAGCACCCTATATCTATCAGAGAGAAAAAGTTATATTCCGCTCTGTCTCTATTGTCACCATTTCCTGCACTTCTTCCGCATTAAAGGCCTACCAGTGCCTTCAGATGAAACCACCGTTATTATGAAACAATTGCAAAAGCAAAATGTTAGTATGACCAGTAGCTTTGTCTTTAGCTTATTGCAGCAAATGAATAGTGCAGAAATAGAAGAAACTGGGCTCCTGCTATGACAACACACTGACCAGTCCTGATAAATGAGGCAATGAAATACATGGGGGATTGTCATGACACCGCATCTGAATGAATGAAGTAGAGACTGTATTTCAGATGGTCATAATAAAACTACATTTTAGTGCAGATAGGGCATATGGCGTGACAGTACAACATCACCTCACATCACATAGCATTTTTGTTCCATGTACTCCCACCCCACCAACACAACTATCCCCCCAACCACCCACCCCCTCCAAATTCTCTGACACCATTAGACACTGATGATCAAACGGGAGCTGTCCAAAGACCCTGAGCTGCGGATGCAGAACTGGGAGCGCTTCCTGCCCAAGTTCCGCCACAAAAACCTGGCCAAGCGCAGGGAGCCTAAGAAGAAGAGCGTGAAGAAGGAGTACACACCATTCCCTCCATCACAGCCAGAGAGCACGGTCAGATGTTTGCTTTTATTTTAACATTCATAGTTGAATAACTGCCACTATCTGGTCTATGAAGAACAAAGTGACATTAGTTTCCTTGCTTAAGATAACAAGTAGCCTATCACATGTATACACACTTGCTCATATAGTATTGTGTTGTGTTGTATCATAAAAACCTCAGCTGAAAGCAGCTATTTTAAAGGTCTTTCTCGCAAAAAAAGGTTGATGGTAATATAACACAATGGAATGTTTTTTTGTCGAACCTTGTTACAGAGACTAATTTGCATATTAAGACTATTTTAACATTGTTTTTAACTCTGGATTATCTTTGCAGGTTGACAAGGAGCTGGCCACAGGAGAATTCTTCCTGCGTGAAAGTGTGAAAAAGAGGAAGAAGATGGAAGAGATCAAGGTGAGCACTGAGTGGATTTATCTCCTGCTGGGCTGCAGTGCCTCTTCACATGAGTGTTATCACTGTAATGATATCCGGCTGTTTCCTGGCCTGCTTTCCTTCTATTGCTTATAATTCTTTTCAGCCAAATGTAGCGCGTGTACACAGGTTTCTTAAACACAGGTCAAAATAGGCCATGGACTGCCTTCCCAGTGGTAGTAGACCAAAGCTTTGTGCACAACTCTGCAGCAGACAAATATGCCTTTCTTTGGGTGTGTGTTTTGGATTTGTTACATTCAATGTCACGGACAAGGCCAGAAAACAGGTAAGTAAACCATAGAAAGCAGCATGGAGGCCAGTAAAAACTTGATAATGGTTACTTCTTCTTATATATCTCTTAATTATTCAGTCTCTCTGTCAAACTCAGTGCAGACTAATTTGGATGGATGTTTAAGTGCTGCTTGGATGGAGATGGACAGTATTTTGTGGTGGTGCGTCATTGCATCTCCATGTTAAGGGGCTAAAATAAGCACATCACATGGGTGTTGTGTTTCCATCACTGCAGATCGGAGCCAGAGCCGATCAATACCTGTGATCACTAGAGAGGCATTTAACCATGGTGTGAATGCTGATTGTAACCTTTCCCATTACATTAAAAAGCCAGATGTTAACAGGTATTAGCAGGTTTCTGTGCAGTGGAAAAAAGGCTTCAGTTACAGTTTCACTGAACAGCTAGATAAACATGATCTAATTGAATGCAGAGTCTCTGTAAAATACGGCAGAAACTCACCCTAAAATAGATAAGAAAGAGTTGCATCATATTCTGAGAACTGACAACTTTGTGACTGTCATTGTTCCTTTTTATCAGGTGAAACAAGCAGAAGCGCTGACCAAGAAGCAGGAAGAGCGGAACAAAGCTTTCATTCCTCCTAAAGAAAAGCCTTTAATGAAGAAAACCACCAAAGGTATAAATGGGGAACAAATCTTTACCTGAGAACAAATTGAAACAAAATTTGCTCTGTAATAATCCAGCTAACCTCTGTCCTTCCCCTGTTAACCTTGTTCAGCTCCCACAGAAGGCAAGCTGGACATCGAAGCCATTAAAGAGAAAGTGAAAAAAGCCAAAACCAAGAAGCTGGGGGCTCCACCAGTAAACCCAGCTCCGCCCACCAGCACCACCGACAAAAAGAAAAAGAGCAAAACAAAAAACAAAGGCTAATCACAGATTAACACCATCACAGTTGTGATATGTACCATGTAATATGGTATTCGTCAGGCAGTTGGGCAGTTCGAGCAAGATCAAGGACTTTGTAAGGACACTGGAAGATGGGATGTCGGACATATAGTGTGTGCTTGGATCAAAATGAATTCCATCACAAACTGTCCTGGATGTTTTTATAGAACTACTTTTGCTGTGAGGATTTCCTGTTGATAATACCGGAGTATAATTTTCTGTTTATCACTCAAGGTAGATGAACCTATTGTCCAGATTTTGTATGGTCAGTATTTATAGGTTTCAGAATATGTGTGTACAGGAGGAGGCAGACTCAATCAAATGGAAATGTAAAATTAAAGAAACATTTTTACAACTTGGATCTATTATTTGCAAGTTTTCCGTAATTCCTTTTGTCCTTTTTAATCATTACAGATGTATTATCCTTGCCAGACATTAGCCTGGAAGGGATCATGAGTCTGGTTGTGCATGGACCCGTGTATGTGTGTGTACGCTGTTAATCTTGCATACTACTGGACCAATCAGCCTAATATTTTGTGTGCACATGTATGACTGTGTGCTCAAGAACCTCTCTGGGTTGTGGTGATTCACAGTTGTTGAAAAGCCTGTTTTATTGACTATTGTATACCATCATGAACTGCTGACTCCTCCTAACTGGCCGTTAGGGGTCACAAGTATTCCACAAATCATCTCTGCTTAAAACAAGACGCCTTACCATCTGTTGCAGGCCACATTTTGGCCTTTGTTGTGGCTCAAAAACTGACATCCATAGAGAAGTCTGGTCTTATTTTGAGTTGGAGTTTTGAAACCTTTGCCGCTATCTTGATTGTAAGAGGCTTGAGGGACAGTGCCAAGAGGAGTTGGGCAATATTCTAGCTGCCATGGCTACCATCAGGTTTTGTTCTGGTTGCTGCACAGTGTCATACCACACCAGGAGCGTTTCAGAAGGGGTGCGTTTTCCCTTCCCAATTTAGTTAATTTGTATTTTAGGTAGCCTTGTGTAATGTCTTGACCAAGGCACTACAGATGAAAGATTTCATTTTTATACCGTGTGTATTTATCAGGTCCTCTTTTACCACCCATTCATTGTCACAGGGCTGCACTGAATGACTTCTCTGTGCCCTGGCAATCTCTCTCTCTCTCTCGCTCTCGCTCTCGCTCTCTCGCTCTTATTGTCTCTAACGTCTGTCATCCNTTTACCACCCATTCATTGTCACAGGGCTGCACTGAATGACTTCTCTGTGCCCTGGCAATCTCTCTCTCTCTCTCTCTCGCTCTCGCTCTCGCTCTCTCGCTCTTATTGTCTCTAACGTCTGTCATCCTACACTCTTTATTCTGAATACCTACGTTTAATTTGTTTACCTTCCACTTGTATTGAGTAGTTATTTGGTTATGTCAGTGTTTTTGTGTTGAATTGTTCACTAGGCCTATATATCTGTCTTTTTTTTTTTTTTTTTGGTCAATGTGATGGCACTAGACCTTTGTTTTTTTTTTAAAAAAAATATGTCTTAATAATCCCATAAGGGGTGGGCGGTGTTGAAACGACCAGACATGAAAATAAACAATTAATTCATTCATTCACATGAACATAGCCTACTGTTCAGCGGCGCCGCCCAGTAGTCAGATCACACCATCAGAAAACTTACTGTTTTGTTTATTCAAAATATGGAACAGGGAAATGCTTGAAAAACCCAGAGAGTTAGGGAAGGGGTACTGTGTTGTTGCAGGGAGTTCTCAGGCTTCATTAAAATTCCTCTGTTGTTCATGTGCTGAAAGAGTGACAGAAAAAAGACAGAGGAGAGAGGTTAGACACACCTTTAGGTACTGAACATCATTGGTGTGAATGTTTAACAATGATGAGTAGCATCAGTTAGGCGGCGATCACACCGAGGTGAAAGGCTAGAAACGTGACGCCACTAAAACCATTGTTTTCCTATTATATGGCGCGTCTGACCTGCGTTCAAGCGTCTTATTAGACAGGCGTTTTCCCGGCGTCCTTTTAGACGCGCGTTTTTAGACGTGCGTAGACGCTGTTAAGTTAAAATATTTTCAACTTTTTGAGCGTCAGATGCTAGTAGCTAGCGCGCATTGAATAAGCGTTTCCAGTGCTTCAAGCGTCTTTGAAGCGTCCGCGTCTCTAGCGTCTCATTTCTGTGTGATCGCCCCCTTACTGATGTGATGAAAGTAATGAATACGTATAAAGTTGCCTCATAGTCTTGGTTGTGTTTTTGATATGTAATGAGTGTATTTATGTCCAATAAGTATAAGGTGTACCTATTAATACTGTGTGCATTCAACCACTATATGAGATATAACATAAGATTATTCAATTATTTTCATTGATTTTTTTAGAGCAACCAAGAAACAAAAAGCATGATGCATACACTCTGAACCCACAACATCCAAATCCACCCTGCCCCTCCCTGTGGCCTGCACAAACACATGAACACTGCTAGAGTTAAGATGACTGATGATAATAATCAGGTATTGCAAGTGAATTAACAGCAACAGAAAGAACCCAAACAAGTGAAGAAAGAAAAAAGAAAAAAACATAACATTTCCATACTATAATAGGCACACATAGGGATTAAGTCACTTTTCTTTAAGTATAGACATTGTTATAATCATCCAGGAATGGTTGCCATACATCATGGAATTCACTGACTCCTATCCTTGAGTGGTATATCTGAGCTTTCCCAACTTAAAGTAAGCAATGACATCATTGACCCAGTGGCCAGACAGAAGGGGCAGGTTAGACTTCCGGTTGTACAGAATGAGACGTTTTGCTGGCAATGATGAAAAGGCCAAAGCACAGGTCTGCGCTCAGGAGAGACCCAGATCTCTTTGGACCACACTAAATATTGCCAGCTACGGCTCTGGGTGTATGGTTTTATTACATGTCTTGTTCCAAAATTGTCTTATCCTAGGGCATGCCCAAAATGAATGGAAGAGAGTTGCTGGGTATTGATTGTACCGTTGACAGACTGGAGGTCGAGGCTACTAACAGTAGGCTATCATAATTTGGGATATGGATTTATGCTTAGAGGGACTCCCATGAAGACAATCCCTGAGATTTGCAGAATATCAAATCTTCCAGCTATCTGGAGTGTAGCACTTGTATTCAATGTAGGTAACGATGCTACTTTAATTACTTAGGTTCTGAGGAGTAAATATGACTAGCAACAGGTCGAATGCTTAAAGAACAACAGGTTTATTACAGTGCAACCAACACTTTCATTCAGTTTAACAGATCTAAAAAAAAAAAAAAAAAAAATGTAAAGAAACACGAGCTCTTAGCAATCAAAATAAAATGAAATAAAATAAAATACATTTAAATCAAACATTTAAATCAAACAGACACTAAGTCTGTTTGATTTAAATGTCTCTCTACCTGGGAAGTATAAATTGATGTATGATGATTATTCCTTATCTGGCATTTTTCTGCAAATCCGCTGTATCAATCCTGTAAAATGAGATCCAAAGCAGCTGGTCACACTGTTTTCGGGTCTCTGTCAGGATTCTTCATCAATAGGACCAGCTCGCCATCAAAGTCCAGCAAGGCATCAAATCCAAGCCACAAATCCAGGGTCATCAAAAAACCAATCTGCACGTACAGTACAGAATAAATCAGATAAATCATCATACTGTCTAATTTCCAAATGAGATCTCATCAATTTCTCCAAAACTCAATTTTACAACCCTCTTTTCCAGGGATTTTTCTTGTAATTTGTAGTATTCCACTAAAATTGACTTAATCTGGCATCAGTAGAGCAATACACTGCTCATATAAATCAAATACATTTCTCACATCTCTCATTAAAGTCCGTGTAAAGCAAATTCTGCTATTTTCTTCTAAACACATTAAATAGGTCATAAAAGTATTCCTCAAAATGTGTATAAAAGCCTTTCAACCATTTACAATTGAATTGTGGAGCTAGGCTTCACAAACTGTGTTTCTAGGTTTCTGTGTTCTGGATTTAGTGGGCGGGCCTTAAATCATAGCCGTTACGTAACGGAGCTATCCCTGCTACAAACACGCCCCCTGAGGCTGTAGCAGTATAAATAGAGGGAATCGCCTTGTTTACATATAGCCTACTTCCGAGTAGAAAACCAGCAGAGTTTAGCTAGCCTATATATATATGTATATATATCACATTTTTCACGTCACTATATCACAATTTAGACTAATCTGATGTTTGTAAAGTCTATAAACACAATGACTGAACAAACATTAGTATTTCTGTGTGCATGTTTTGTAATTAACATGGTTATCGTAGATTAGCTGGGTTAACTGTTAGCTGTTAGCCGTTAGCTGTGTCTGTAATAACTCAGTAACTCAATAAACGGTCCGTGAAATTTTTTTTTTCCAGCGGATATCTTAGTTACACCCCCCCCCCCCCCCCCCCNACTGAACAAACATTAGTATTTCTGTGTGCATGTTTTGTAATTAACATGGTTATCGTAGATTAGCTGGGTTAACTGTTAGCTGTTAGCCGTTAGCTGTGTCTGTAATAACTCAGTAACTCAATAAACGGTCCGTGAAATTTTTTTTTTCCAGCGGATATCTTAGTTACACCCCCCCCCCCCCCCCCCAAGGTGGATGGAATCAAATGTGGGGTGTGACTTATAGTCATGTTGATAACAGATGGATTATATTAAACTTTCATAGCATCAATGAAATGGTGTCCATGGCATTTTTCAACCTGGACCCTTTGCTGCTGGAACACCACAAATTTCCCTGCTGTGGGAATAACAGATGTTTATTTTTATCAGAAATGACCGTGTATAGAAGCTCTACAAAAACTAACAATGTCACAGAGTGGAGTGACCGTGACAGGGTGCAAAACCACAATTTTCTGTTGGGGGGCGACCACAGCAAACAACAAAACCCAGAGAGGATTTACTCTAAAAACATTATTTTTTTTTAACAAAAGTCAATAAGAAAAAGATACTCTTAAAAGTCCATTTAAAAGAGCCCACAGCCCGTTTGGGTTCCAGATGATAGCTGCTGTTGAGCCTCTGGACAGCAGGCCTCAATACCGCTGGCTGCTGGTAGCTTTAACAAAAAAAGGAAACACAAGGAACCGTCAGGGCGATCAACCGATCAGTCTTCAGTTGCATTAGGTTTTGTGAGGCAGAACCAGTAAATCTTGGTGGGGAAGGGATAAATAACAATAGTAGAAAATAAACACAGCAAACGAAGCCAACACAGCTGGGCGAATAAGGAAAAAATTAATTCCACCGTAACTCAATACAAAACTCCATCCAAAACTACTGGATGTGTCTAAGCAAATAACTGATGGCGGGATGCCTAAGGTTGTATTCCATATATTCAAAGTAGAGAAATAGAGGGGTAGCCTACTTATCTGGAGGAAGGGTGGAACGCATCCCCACCCTTCCACTGTCACCCAAGGCTTCCCCCTCTCGCACCGTGCGTCTCCTTGGCCACTCTGGCGTGCGGGCGGACTTTTCCCCCTGTGCGGCGACAATTCCAGTCGCCCCGGCGGCCGTTGTGCGTGTTCCACCGACTTGCTCCTCTCTAGTTGTTCCCCGAACTGTGGACCAGGTGCTCCTCCAGCCGTGACAGCCATCTGATCAGCGCTCCTCATCAGCGTTCCTGTCCGCGCCGCCTGCTCGGTGTCAGCTCAGCTGCTCTCCGCCGCCCCGCGGCCCGTGCTTCTGCTGCCTGAAATAAAGGAGAGACAAGAAATCCCCAGGCCTCCCACATCTGTCGCCTAATATTACCTAATACAGTCTAGGCCTATATAACGATGTCTGTAACTGATTGTCTGTAAAACAAAATGTTTGATTGAACTAATAGCCTGTTGTGCTGTGGAGAGTACATTATACGCGGCCTCGTTTTACCGTCGGCATTTAGTTTATTAGGCGAACTGCTAAATCCATGACATGAGTAATCAATCACATAGAAATGTGAATTCATATGTGATTATGACCAGTCTCTGCTTTGTTCTGGTGGTGGGTTAGCCAAAGTTGCC
>NC_065528.1:5590798-5595896 GCF_006386435.1 Epinephelus moara
CACACACACACACACACACACACACACACACACACACACACACACAGAGACACAGACACACACACACACACAGACACACCCAACTGATTGAGGCAGTGGTAGACCAGCAGCTCCTGTGTTAAGCAATATTTAATTACTGTTTTACTGCTGTTTTCTCAGTGGAGTCTGGCTTTGAAGACAGTGATATAATGACTTCACTTCCCTGACGGAAAGCTCTGTCTGACGAAAAGGTGAAGCAATGAAAATACTGTCTATATAGTGTACACTTAAACTGATTTTGATATATTTAGGTGGGACTTTTCTAGGTGGCTAAAATACATTTTATTGCTGACCCCGTCCACAGCAGTACTTAGCCTAGCTTCCATGTTGGACCCCAGCCTGCTTCTCCAAACTGGAGGCATGTGAACTGCCATCTACTATTGACTATAAGTACCTTATACAACCCCACCTCAAAAAAATCAAAATGGTCCCTTTAAAGGATAAGGCTGGAATTGTTTTGTTTCTCATTGTCAACAAACCTCCATTAGAAAGACCCAAACCAATGAAGTGTTACTCCATCTCTCAATACTCTGACTTCCCTTACTTGTATGTGACTTTAAATGCTCAGTGATTTCCTTGAACAGCTGGTCACTGTAGATTGAAGTAGTGCCTTAGTTGGAAACTCTTTTCAGGTGCAGATTAACTCTAGTGTTCTAGTACATATTTACAGCAGCAGGATGGTGTGTGTGGGATTGAGTGGAAATAAACTGGGTGCGCAGTGTGTGTGTTCCCAGTGCAACAGTGGGGCTCACTGTCGTGTTACACAACAATGAGCCCCCTGGCGTAGGCTTTGCGTGTACCCCACGCCGTAGCCTGAAGTGCACTTCCCCAGAAATGTAACTACACATCGCAGCAACACAGACCTCCCGTCGATTTTTTTAAGCTGAAAACCATTTCCCTCAGTGGAAACAAAGCTTTTATTGATTTTTATTTCACAGATATGAAACTTTGTGAAGACAATAAAGCCTCCACAAAAAAGCATTTTAAGTCTTGTGTGTGATTTATCCTTGCCTCATATGCATAAAGGAAATCTGTGATAGTTGCTTGGCTAATTTATACAATGTAAAATGCCATAGACTTGTGCTAATAACATTAGCATGTTGTATTTTTTTTTTTTTAGAAAATGTGTTTAGTATAAGACAGTTGTTTTATCGGTGAACCCTTCGAGTAGTAATGAAGCCGAATTTTTAAATGTTACCTTTGTTAAATATTGCTGTTGTCCCTGGCTTCATATGAGTAGACGAAATGTCCGCTAGCTGCTTATCTACTATCTACAATGTAAAATGCTATAGGCTCGTGCTAATAACATTAGTGTGTTGGTTTTTGTGGGGAAAATGTGTCCAGCAAAATACAAGTGCTTTGTGTGTGAATGCTGCGAGTTACAGTGAAGCTGATTTGTGTGCTTGTCTTTGAAATTGTCTCTATTAAGCCATGTTTAATGTGTGTTTAATGTGTGTTTTGGGTGTTGTTTGAATCAGCTCAACTTGACAGCACTTCACAGAAACCCCACTGTCGACTAGTGTTTTGGAGGTGTAACTGCAGAGGGACACAGACACATCACCACACAAAAATGCTCACAGCTGCATAGGCCAAGTGTGTAGGCTAGGGCGTAGGCTCTACAGAGAGCTGACGTGCAAGTATAAAACTGCCTCTACTCTACTGAAACTTGCAAAGTGATTGATGTGAATACCACTTCCTTTACATGACACCAGGGCTGAAACCATGC
This sequence comes from Epinephelus moara, assembly GCF_006386435.1. Lineage (NCBI taxonomy): Eukaryota > Metazoa > Chordata > Actinopteri > Perciformes > Serranidae > Epinephelus > Epinephelus moara. The sequence goes on from NC_065528.1 coordinate 5,592,564, forward strand.
CTCACCACAGCAGAGAAATGTGAACAAGTAGGGTGTGCAAAGGACACTTGATATCACCATTAACAAACCCCATAAGCCCTGGACTCATATCTTATAAATCAGAGTTGTAATTTACTTGTACATTGTTCAACTTACGCTGTAGCATAGTTGCATACAAAAAGGACACCCTCTTTGTCAGCAAAGCTGGTGTATTTGACTCCATTCGTGCACAGTTGGACGGCACAACCAACCTTGAAGCTGCTTGCCCACACAACCTGAAAAAACCTAAGGGTTAAACTGTGCAACACAAACCAAATAGAAAACGTCATGAGCAGTTCCTCTTTCTGCACTTATCTCTCTAAAATGTTTCACCACAAACTGAAAAAGCACAAGCATGTTATCAGTATGTTTTAAAACAAAAGTGCACACACCTGTGTGTAGTGGCCACAGACGTTTGTGCAGATGTTGCGGTTGTAGTCATAGTCTTGTTTTTCATCCACCCACCCTTTTATGGCCCTCGACACATCAAATTGGGGTGAGCTGCTAGTCCATATGTTTTCTCCTACAGAGGAGAAAGTAGGGTGCACGCGGCGGACATCTTTGAGGTATCCATTATGTTCAAACACACAGTGTCTTGCCCATGCTCTTGCAGTGATGGCCAAGCCCTCATCCCATGTCTGAATGAATAGAGATAAAGAATATCAAACAGCAGTCCTTTATAATGACTCACCTTTTTAAATTAGGTTCTTAAAGGTTGGTTCATCCAAAAATTGTGGCATTTGTCTAGGTTTTGAAAATGTCACCAGTAGCCTATAATGGAGGACAATGGAACTGAGAAAAATACATAAAGTTGAACAGCAGTGTGTATTTCCCAAACCTATGTCTTGGTTACTGTGGATAATCCACAGACCTCACAAGCTGAACAAGTTGGTATTGCATTTTTTTAAACAAAAATCTATTCACCTTCAGTGTGGCCTGGTCACAGAGCAGGGCAGCAGGCTATTCATATATTGATATTGCGTTATGAGACTAGATGTCATCTAAGATTTGGGATTTTTTCTTGGTTTTAAAGGCTCCATTACAGTAAAGTGATGTGATTTTCCGAACTTACCAGCTGTTCGAGCCGTTGTGTTATTTGCCCTTAGTCATTATATCCACATTACTGATGATAATTTATTAAAGAATTCATTGTGTTAATATTTTGTGAATGCAGTCAACATTATAATATTGTCGCAATATCAATATTGAGGTATTTGGTCAAAAATATTGTGATATTTCATTTTCTTCATACTGCCCAGCTCTACCTGGTCACACCAAAAAAATGGCACAGCAAAACTCACTTCACGTCTTTTTGAAAGAGAGACGACTCATAAGGCAAATTGGTGAACTGCTGTAGCTGCCTGCCGAGCTAACAGCTAACACGCTAAGAAGCTGGGAACATGCTAGCACCTGTCAGTCAGTAGCTCTCAGAGACCTTTTGTATCTTCTCTGTACTGTGCTATTTAGGCCTCCTATTCTTTTGTTCTTAGAATTGGTCAGATTTTATTCAGTAGCTATACATTAACTATAGATTTAGGTTACTTTGTGAGGTAGTCGTGTTTCAAGATTCATTCAATATTCAACTAAATGTTATGGTAGGCCTGACCCTAGGATATGACTAGCTTTCTTTAGGTGTTGTGACAAAAGTTTAACCCTAATTTGATAAAGTTTTATGTCTCATTTGGAAGGGATAGAAGCCACTGATTTAAACTACAAGCAAAGAAACAAAATGCTATTTTACATCAATAGGCTACAACCCTTTTCTTTTTTCACCCCTGGTTTAGAGCCCATTTTAATGTTATTCTCTTGACTTGCCATACTCCCTCTCTCTCTGTCTATCATGAGACCCAACAGTCCTTCTGCCTCCACCCCAGAGACCACTGCTGTGAGAGTTGGTACAGAATCCGCCTGCACTTACAGGGCTAAAATCACATCACGTTAGCATCACACAGCTAACATTAGCAAGCAGTTATTGGCAGGTTTAAGGCCTTTACTGCCTTTGAAGTGTTGGCATGAATTTTTTTGGGGACCATTTAATGGCTCAATGTCAGACGTTAGCTGCTGCTGTTGTGTTAGCCTGCGCTATAGGCAAACGTGGGACTGACCATTCGCTCCCTGCCTGAACTGGCTATTACTAAAGGCCCATTTATGCTCACATCAGAGACGGAGACTGACGGAGCCTTCCGTCCTGTGTTCATTTTGTCTGTATTTGTGCACGTTTCCTGAAAGCTCAGGGATATGGACGAAACTGAGCAGTACCACCAGAGATCATGGAGGCAGTGTAGCATAGTTCAAGCAATATACTACAACATTTGTAGATGACAAAGAAATTTAAATAATGGTGGAATGGGACAAATCGATAGCATAGTGAAAAGAATTCTCCGTTCACATGTTGGAATGTATAGCAACCACACAAACCACCGCCGTCGACAACACTGCCTCTGTTTAAAGGTACAATATAACGACCTCCTCCATGGTTGCCTCATTTTGTTGTTGTGTGAAACTTTTGACTCTGCCCTCTAGTGCCATCTATTGACTATATCTATGCCATCATAATAATAATAATAATGATAATACATTTTATTTATCAGCACCTTTCAAGACACTCAAGGCCACTGTACATAGATGTACATAGATAATAAATAAATAAAAAACAACACAGCAGCAATAATAAAATATTAAAAAGTTAACAGCAGGCAATGACACGTAGCAGTGATAGGCTTGTTTTAACAGATATGTTTTGAGGTTGGATTTGAAAGTGTCCAGGGATTGAATATTTCGGATATCAGGTGGGAGGGAGTTCCAGAGGCGGGGGGCCAAGCGGCTGAAGGCTCTGGACCCCATGGTGGTCAGGCGGGCTGGAGGGACAGTGAGGCTGATTGAGGNAACACAGCAGCAATAATAAAATATTAAAAAGTTAACAGCAGGCAATGACACGTAGCAGTGATAGGCTTGTTTTAACAGATATGTTTTGAGGTTGGATTTGAAAGTGTCCAGGGATTGAATATTTCGGATATCAGGTGGGAGGGAGTTCCAGAGGCGGGGGGCCAAGCGGCTGAAGGCTCTGGACCCCATGGTGGTCAGGCGGGCTGGAGGGACAGTGAGGCTGATTGAGGAGGAGGATCCAAGAGTCCTGCTGGGTGTGTGGATGTGGAGGAGGTGAGTGAGGTATGGAAGAGGTTATGGATGGCCTTGAATGTGGGCAGTAGGTTTTTGAATTGGATGCGGTATTGTATGGGAAGCCAGTGGAGTTGATGGAGGACAGGAGTGATGTGCTGGATGGATGGTGTTCTGGTGATGATCCGGGCGGCAGCA
>NC_065528.1:5599492-5601547 GCF_006386435.1 Epinephelus moara
TAAATCTAAATGCTAAATCTAAATCTAAATGTTAAATCTAAATGCTAAATATAAATATAAATGTTAAATCTAAATATTAAATATAAATATAAATGTTAAATCTAAATGCTAAATCTAAATGTTAAATGTTAAATCTAAATGTTCTGGGTGAAACTAAATATTTAGCTAATATGCAAATTCACACTGCCGGTCACTGGAAGTACCAAAATGAAAGCTTGAGATGGTCAGACTGTGTTTATAGAATCAAATAACGAATTAAAACCAACTTATCGGGGGAAATGAACACTTGAACATACATTAGCGTGATAATAACTACCTAAATTAACAAGAAACATGTTTGGAGAAATTTTATTTGATGTGTACTTTGAATTGTTAGTGTCTCCTTCAGGGGGAATCACCTTGTTGTTTACAAATACTTCTGGGTAGAAAACTAGCAGACTTTAGCTCCATATATATGAATATCTCACATTTTTCACGTCACTATATCACCATTTAGACTAATCTGGTGTTTGTAAAGTCTATAAACACAATGATTGAACAAACATTACTATCACGTTCTGAAATTAATAACATGGTTATCGTAGATTAGTGGGGCTAACCGTTAGCTGTTAGCCCCATTTCCCCCGATAAGTTGGTTTTAATTCGTTATTTAGATTTAGATATAATATTTAGATTTAACATTTAGATTTAATATTTAGATTTAACATTTAACATTTAGATTTAGATTTAGATTTAGATTTAATATTTAGATTTAACATTTAACATTTAGGTGCCACATTTAATATTTAGATTTAACTATTTAATATATTTCTAAGTTAACAAATATTGCTGTAAATGTGGTAAAAGGTGATGTTAAAAAATTCACAACACTTTTTTAAACATTGTTTGAAGCTAAATGTGGCAAAATGTTGATGTTATTTTCAGCGTGATCCACTTTACAAACGGCACCCCATAAGAGAGAGGGAGTAGGAGCTGTTAATATCTGTTGACCACAATATAATTAAATCCAATCACTTAGCCTAATGCAAATATCCACCTGTCATGCAGTGTTGTATTGATTTTAACTGCGGGTTAAAATAAATATTAAAAAAAATGCATCAACGCACATGTCGGTTTTTGGATTCAGCATGTCGGACAAATCCCTATGTACCCTCTCAGCGGCTAATTGTTCACGTCAGATAGTCGCGTTACACCCAGACTCTTAACCTGAGAGGAGGGGGAAACAGTGGAGTTGTCTATGGAGATGGAGAAACTGCTAGCTTTTGTGAGGGTGGACTTAGAACCAATGAGGAGAACCTCTGTTTTATCACTGTTCAGTTATAGAGTCATAAAGGATGCATGGAAGTATGAGGGTTGTGACGTTTATAATGTTTGAATTGAGGCATCTCTTTTTGTACATAAAGGGAGTTTGAATAAGCCTTAAGACTCTTGATTGCTCATGACACTGGGATACTATGCGGTACCAATGGCGTTATACTATGGAATCACAAGCCTTGTTAGAAGCGGTAACCAACATCTTACAATTATTTTGTACTTCGGACCCAATTACAATCATTTTATCCACACAGACACAGACACACTCACACAGACACACACACACACACACACACACACACACACACACACACACACACACATATATATATATATATATATATATACACACATATATATAAGCAATACTTTTATTCTGCACCATTCTAAAAATGATTTCTGCACATAAAAATGTTTTAACAAAACTTCTACTGAGAGATTAAAATTGAATGTTTTTTAATTTTAGGATTTAAAGTTTGGTGCAACATGATTTAAAGTTAAACTGTGATTTAATCAGGTTTTAAAATCAACCCTTGTTGGTGCAGCCCAGCCTTAATGTTACAAAAGAGCTAATAAGCTAAGCTTCCTCTATTTTAGATTCTTCTGCCCCTCATTCCCTCTGCAATGTGTTTGCTTTTAATCAGTGTTGCAAATTCATGTATCAGTGTTCACTTAAGTTAAACCTTACATGAAAGTCAATAGCATTTATTTCCTAGATGGTCCAGGGATACAAACCATCAA
>NC_065528.1:5602047-5613284 GCF_006386435.1 Epinephelus moara
CTCGCTCATCTATTTAGCTGTGGCTACTCGCTTATAATAAGGTTGAAAACAATCTCGCGGGCCTTCGATATTGTTATCAAAGTTATTATCAATGCGTAGAAAAATGTTTCAATCAGCTGGCTTCGTCGCTTCAGGTATAAGGTTACTGAAGGCACAGACAAAAAGAAATAAAACTCAGGACAGACAAGACAATCCTGGATGTGTCGAGCAAAACTTGAACGTTTAAAATAATTTCTATCGTAAGAAAAGAAAGGGTTATGCAGGAACCGGGTTTAAGAGCGTAACAGGTTAAGGCATACAGAGTATAACTGGAAGGAGGGACGGCAAAAGAAAGAAGAAGAAAAAGTAAAAGTAAAAAGGAAAGACAATAAAAAGTAACAGAAAAGTAAAAGTGCGGAGATGCGCCAAGCTCAGTAGGTTTATCCGACCAGGTTGAGTGGGCATGTTTAAGGCAAGGCGGGTCTCTTAGTTTAACATTACTTTATTTTGGAGGAAACTTAATGAACTTTATTTTGCGAGATTGTATACTTTAACATGTTAGGCGCGATAGACACTAGTGATGCGCAGGTTGTGTTTTTTTCCAGCCTGCGGGTCCCGCATTTATGAAATAATTTGACCCACCCCACCCTGCCCCCGCCGCTATTAACATACCCATCTTGTGGCTCTCATGCTTGTATAGCTTATCACAGGAATTGCACTTCACGTAGCCAATGCTGTCGTCTGCTGCACTAACTACCTCACAGAAATTGTCCCAAACATGAGATTTAGCAGCTTGGCCTTCTTTTCTTTTAACTCTGTACTCTCCCAACCGTAATCTTTCCCTCACTTCTTCTTCCATCTTCACCGCTTCATTGATTCTGGTTTGTTGTGGCCGCTGCTTGGCGCTTTTGTGACGTCAGGTTGCAGGTTATGTTACGTAACATGCATTTACCTAACCTACAACAGTGTTGTTAACAAGTAGGCTATATCCGACATATTTAATCTTTAATGACCCGCCCCACCCGCCCCGCCAATAAAGTGAACATTTCTTGACCCGACCCAACCCGACCCGCGGGTAACCCGCGAGACCCGCGAGTTACGGGTCGGCCCGCACATCACTAATAGACACATACTCTTCCCATTAGGGTCAAAATCAGCTCTTAACATCAAATTAGATTTAATATGATTATTATACCGCATATATCAGTGGATCACAAGTACAAAAGTGTTTTGTGCACAAACAAACCTAGTTCTGCAGTTACTTCAACATACTAAATGAGAAAGCACGTATTAATAAAGACAAGTTGAATGATCAATTCAACTATATTTTAACTTGAAATTTAATATGGGATTCCTACGGGAACCCTTCTTAACTATCGTCACAAGATGTGGAGAAAAAATCATTCAACTAACAAACAAGTATTATGCACAGTTACAATGTTAGAACATGGATAAAATGTATAGTTTTACTTTCAAGAGACATTTCAAGCTGGTTACAAGAGAAACTTAGTCTCTGCTCAGGAATACATACTGAATTTATGACTCACACATCTGTTTTTCTTATCTCATCTTCACCCGGGAGCGACCAAGATGGAGCTGGGGTGGCAACCACAGATGTCACAAAAAGGGAAGAGGATGTGGTAAACTTTAAAGCATAGTTAATGATACGGGTCTGGCAGTTAATCTGGCTGAGTTGTCAAACGCTGGATTTTCCCAGGATGTTAATCTGAAACTTGGGATCTGGAGGGTTTCCAATTAACACCTTTACCAGAGAAAAGAAGTCCAGCTCAGGTGTGTGTAATTATCTTGTCTATTCAAGGGGAAACTGTGTGCTCAGGGTTTACACCCTGAAGAAGGCTGTTTGTACCACTACGCGTGGGTTGTATCCCAGCTCCATTTTTAATATGTATTAGTGTGTTTTACATTTCATCATGAAATAGCCATCTGAATAAAGGCTTTTTACATTTTTGCTAGAGGAGTGCCTTGGATTTTTTTCTTCTTTTTTGACACCTTTACTACTCTTGACGCCAGGATGACTGTGAAAGAGTTCATCAACTTTGAGATGAGACCGGGACAAAGCAATAAACATTTGACCCTAAGAGTGGCCCATCTCACACCTGTCCATTTACTTTAGGTTTTGGGAGAGTTCAGAAGGGGTGATCCTCCTACATTACTGATGATTATTTATCAAACCTCTCATTCTGTAAATATTTTGTGAAAGCACCAATAGTCAACCCTACAATATCAATATTTAGGTATTCAGTTAAAAATATTGTAATACTTGATTTTTTCCTCATTGCCCAGCCCTACCCATTCTTATTTCAGGTAGCCGCTGTGCCAAATGCAAGACGTGGGCAGAGAATGGTGACAGCCCGAGGAAACACCTCCAGTGGCAAGGAAACAAATGTGTCTTTCCATTTTGTCTGATTTTGCAAATGTTTGCAACAAATAGAACAATAAAACAAATCTCACTAAGAGTGCAACGTTTCTGTGTGTTATGATTTTATTGGATGACAGATTGAAAAAAGGCATAGGAAAATACAGACAAGGTACGCAAGAGTCTTTAAGGCTAGGTGATAGAGACAATCCAATATTACAATATTTTTGGTCAATTACTTCCATATGGACTGTAGGTTTGACTATTGGTACTTTTATAAAATATTTGCACAATGAAATTTTTGATAAATAATCATCAGTAATGTGAATATAACGACTAAGTGGGTAAAGACAAATAATAGAACAGCTAGAACAGTCTAGTAAGCTCAGAAAATGACATCATTTTACTGTAATGCAGCCTTTAAAACCAGGAAAAGAAAATACTTACTATATGATGATATCTAAAATCTGACACGATATTTAGTCTCATATCACGATAGCAATATAATATCAATATATTGTCCAGCCCTAGTCTGAGTTCAAAACTTTGACCATAAATTGTTGCACAACCATGAGCCCATCACTATTTTTGGCATACTTTATAGACAGTGCCAACGTGCATCATCTGTGCAGGTTTCATAATGTATACACAGTCCGGTGGTCTTCATCCAAAGTAACTGTTCCCTATTAATTCCAGTGAGGGAGAGGAGCACGCACACTACATCTACATGTTCAACACGATTAAGGAATAATTTTTCATATGAATTGCTCCTAATCTGTGCGACTCCTCTGTTTAACATTAATTGGCTCATTAAATCACTGCCAGCAGGCTGACACCAGTGTAAGATTAATAAGCTCCATGATGTGGAGAAATCCTCACAGCTTCAGTGCAGCTGCTGTTTGGCCGCCGCGAAGGGTCGTGAGATGGATGAGGAATGCAAGGAAGAATGGCTCTAAATTAAACAAAGTTTTAGGCGCACTCATCTTCAATTAATCTGAAGTAGATGCTCTGAAAGTTAGGGGTCGGAGAAATATTGTTCTTTTTAACATATGAATCAGTGGTCTGTACTAAAAATACCCAGCAGAGCAAGCACATCAGTTTACAAGGAAGCCAGATGAGCTGCTATATTAGTCACTGGGTCTCCACTACAGTCACAAGTACCGCTGATTGCTTTTGTTTCCTCCCCCGGAAAATTACTAAAAGCCCATAACAGTGAGTAGGAACACTGTATTACTTTACAGAGCTGCACAACACAAGCTGGAGGTTGAGAGAGAGCACTGCTTCACTTTATCAGTTAAACTGTCACTCTTTCAATACAGAGAATAAAATATTAATATTATGATCCTCATTTCCAAAAATCTGCCAAGATTGGAGTACATTTCATAATTACATTAAAGGGATTGGTTTTATTGTATTATTTTCATTCTGACAATTGAAAGCAGAGTAACAGTTTCAATAATTAATTTCTCAATAAATAATTTAAACAGTAATGTTTTAAAGGGGCACCCCACTTGTATAATGTTTTCTGTGGAGCCTTTCAAAGTCAAAAAACTTGGATGTCATCAGGGTTATCTTTGATGCAGGAGTGCCTGTGTAAGGTTTTGGGTGTGTAAGGTTTGAAAGATGTGCATTTAAAGCAAGGAGGGTCTCAATATCCGTTGTGGGACTTTAAATATCTAGCGTTCTGGAGTTTGACCCATACTATATTCTTACGCCACGTTTTCATTGGAGTGCATTTCTCTGCGCTGGTCAGCAAGCGATTCTGCTCTTCTGCTCTTTTCTAATCACACATATGCTTGTGTGTGTGTCCTCGTCTCTATCTCGCTCACTGTTTTGACACAACTGACAAATATGTGACAAATATGTGGTAGCAGTGGATGCTTATTTTATAATTTATCATAATCAGATCATTTATGAGGCGGCACGGTGGTGTGGTGGTTAGCACCGTCGCGTCACAGCAAGAGGGTTCCTGGTTCGATCCCGGGTGTGGGAGTCCTTCTGTGCGGAGTTTGCATGTTCTCCCTGTGTCAGCATGGGATTCTCTGGGTACTCCGGCTTCCTCCCACAGTCCAAAGTCATGCAGGTTGGGGATAGGTCAATTGATAAGTCTAAACTGTCTGTGGGTGTGAATGTGAGTGTGAATGGTTGTCTGTCTCTATGTGTCAGCCCTGCGATAGTCTGGCGACCTGTCCAGGGTGTACCCCGCCTCTCGCCCAATGTCAGCTGGGATAGGCTCCAACCCCCCCCGCGACCCTCAAGAGGATAAGCTGAGATCATGTATGTCATATCATATCTAAAGCTAGGTCTACACCTAGCTTTTAAGGCCCTGACACACCAAGCCAACAGTCGGTTAAATAGATTATTATAAAATAGATTATTAGAGTACTCTTTTGCCAGACTTGCAGCTTGCAGAAAAGAAAACAGATGCCTAAACAGTTGCTGCAGATCGTAAATCAGACGCAGGTCGGACACACAGACTTTTCCGGGCTTCTGCAACCATTGATGTCCAGTGTGTCCCACAAAAGGTTCCCTGCGGCCACATTACAAACTGATACCTCCTGGTGGCGTAGCATACCGGAAAGGTGGTATTGGTGTCTGACACTGAAATCACTGACCAAGCAGTGGTAGTTGTCAAGTTTGGAATAAGAATGGGCTGCATAATCTTGATTTACATTCAGTCAGCACTGCCTAGTTTTACTATTTGATCGGATTTCAGTCCGACTCTGACAGAAAGAGAGAGAACGACGTGGGTCTGTCTCTTGATCTGCTCGCGTAGGTGGCGGGCAATATGAAAATGCAGAAGTGCACCTCATAGTTTGAACAGCAGCCCGGGAGATCCAGCAAAAGTCAGCAGGATGACACCTTTTGTGTCATTCGCGTTATCTGGCAGAGTTTCACCAGGGGAGAGGATTGAGATCTAGGCAGTGGTGAGATGGAAGGAAGTTTACCACAATTTATTTACACACACTACCCACATTATTTTGATATGAAGCTGGCTGACAAATAGCATATTATGAGGACTCTAGCAACTCTGTATTGCACTCACATGAAGGTGGGAAAGAATCACATCGGAAGAGTCTGAAATATACTTACTTTTAGTCCCTAGTATGGGTCAAGCTCCATTTTTAACAATGCAACAAACAGCATCTTTATTGAGACCCACCCTGTCTGGTAAATGCCCACATCTTTCAAACTTCACACCCCCATGTAATAACACCAATATTCCTTTCAAAATGATCTTTTAAGCTTTATAAAACATCATATATCTGTTTTCAAAAGTTGAGTAATATTCATTTCATTTCAATTTTCATTCATCACCAGTTAACTGACCTTATATAAAATCAGTAGGTTGTAAGATACAGTGACACACAGGGTGACACAGGGGTAAGATAAAGAACTGTCTGCATTACAACTGCAGTTTATGGTCATTCAGCTCCATAACACGTAGCAGCACCTTAGTTCATCCAGAATAAACAGCAACCTGAGAATGCATAGTGTTCGGTCAGACGTGTGCTACCGTGCAGTTAGAGTGGAATCACATTGGTAAAACCATCACATAATTACCGCTGTGCTTATAACCAATTCATTTACCGAGATTGCATTTGCATATTTCCATAACAGAGGCTGCTTTACAAGCACGAGATCATTCACCAACCAATGTACTGCAAGAATAATGTGGAATAAAATGCATCTACATTTCTAGTTTAGCACAGCACAGAATCATGTTTGTGGCTCGTGCAAATAACCTCTAACTAAAATCAGTGTAAGTAAGTTAGTGTCACGTGGGTGCTTTTAAAACCTTTCTGTGGCTCAGTAGTTTGCACTGCATGCTCCACATATTTTAGTGTTCCACATACATAATACAGTGTGTTTTATATCAACATATTCATAATGCATAAATTACCATCAAAACACACATCCTGAGGTGCACAGGGAAAGTTTGGAAGCAAGAAAGTGCAACTGCCTGTTGTGTATATCAAAAAAGCGTGACATTTACCATTTCCATTCAAAAACTGAAGGAGTATTAAAACTGTGATTTTCCTCTAAAGAAACAATTGTGACAGAAATGATTACTGGGATGAATGTGGAACAGAATGATCTGAACATTTTCTTTGCGAGTATGTTTCCAGTCGAGTTTTTAATTAAAAGGTCAAGTACTTAAACAGATACGGATAACTTTATTCAGGCTGGATACATATTCACAACGTTATTAAATAAAGGTCTAAAGTTCTTTATTTTTCTGATGTTAATTGGAAAGAAGGTCTGGTGAGGCCATGTGGCACGAAGGATTGCGGGAAAATATTCTTGATTTCTCTCACATGGGCTCAAAACTTTAAGGTTAAGTGAAGCTCAAGCACACCCTTCAGGAGAATGTAGTGGTGTCATCTCTGCATGAAGCGCAGCGAGTGTCTGTGATTGTATGAGAGCTTTTAATCAGACAGTGACAGACACTGACAACACTTTCTCTGAGCCTGCTCTTGTCTGACAATTGTGCACTACGAAGCCACTATTGGACACTTTTTAACTCAAAGACAACAACTGCATTTCAATTATTATACTTTGCATTTTCAGTGTACTTGTGCAATTTAAAGAATAACTTCCTGATCAGAATGTTATTAATGTTAAGAAGCTGTTGCTAGTGGGCTTGGGCAGTAATTATTTTTTTCATACCCTCACACCTTTCTGACATTTTACTGGGGCATACAGTATTTGACACTATTTGTGTAAAAACAAAATAAACAAACAAACATAAAAGCTGAGCTGCTGGTGTTCTAAATCATTGTAGCATGTATGTCATTGTCTAGCCTACAAAATTTAGTGTCTAATCAGCCTACTTCCACAAGTCTTGCTTGGTTTAAATACTTAAACTTGCACAGAAAAATGAATAGATCTTGCTGGAGGACCTGATGACATACAGACATTCAGACTGAGCTGAACGGAGATGATGTATGGGGCCGTACATGCCGCATTTTTTGCGCCCTCAAATGAATGGTTTTCAGTGTAGACGCCCATTTTTCAGGGCGCAACGGCTGCGATCTGAGATAAACTGAGTTCAACTTTTGGAACACAGCAGCGTGCACCACATGTCATGTGATGAGGAACAACCAATCACAGCCGACAGATATCTTTCCCTTCATCTGTAAATATCAGCCTGTGGTAAATTTGGAAAAGTTTATCATTTTGGTGCAGACCTGCCAGAGCTTTTCATCTGCCCCACGAGCAATTTGCCCTCACAGCGCCTGGAAGGTCAACACTACACTCAGGATTTAAGGTACATAGACTATGATACAGTGCTTGTTAAGACTGCTTAGCAACCTCAGATGCAACCTGCTGCTGTGCTCTTGAAAACTGGCTCAAAAAAGGCACAAAAGTAGCACCCGACCTTGCGTTTTCCAAGTGCTTTAAGACGCTGCATGTGTACGGCCCCTAAGGGTGGTGGTGGCCACTGTTGGGGCTAACGTGTAACAAAAGTAACACATTACAGTAACATATTACTTTGAGTAGTAACTAAGTAATTTAACATGTTATCAACAAGATTTCGGGTAATATTATTACATTTACAATGTCACATAATGCGTTACCACCCAGAACAAACTGTTTATTGTTTTCCTTTTCATTCATCCATACTGATCCACTTCCACCATCAGAAAAAATATCCCCTATATTGTCATGTCATTATAGGCTACAAAGGGAGTATGCATTAGCATGTTCAATGTGTTTCTATTCATATAATGTGCTCATAATGTCTACAGTGTATCCCTTTCTGCTTTTGTGTCTAAAGGCTGCTTGCAAGCAGCGGGGATAAGGAAACAGGCTCGCATTTTGTTTCGTCCTCATCCCAGTGATCAATACATCTGGGTGACACTGTCAAATGTCCCTCTGCATGTTGGATGTTTTTCCGTTCACATCCCAGTGCAACGTCAATGCTCCGTCCCTTCTTACAGGCCTACACAACTCTCTCTCCAGTGCTGTAGCTGACTGGTGCACCGGAAACTGGCAGGCTTGTCTTCCAGCTCTGGTGTATTAATTTGCGCTGGTCATATTGACTGAGTCGCACGTTAATCCGGTTGTTGTGCTAACTTCAGCATTTGTTGTGTTACATATGATAGGCCTACACATATTGATCCATATCTTATAATTGATCAGACTTTGATGTTCTGACTGCCTGTCCCTGTGCCCAAGGCTTTTTGTTTATTCAAAAAGGTCGAGGCTTTTTAATTGTTCTATATCATCATCATTATTAGAGGGTGATTTTAATACAAAGTAGTGACCACATGTAAAGGCATGGATGGGCCAGATCTGCACGCTGGAGTTATACAATATCGTCCACTACTGGTTTTGTTAAAGCACAAAGTCTCCGCAAGTGGTCATTTATTGTCTCAAATCAACGCGCCACATTAGATATATAGTTGTGATTGGCCCGGGCCATCTGAAGCCGTCTGGAAAACAACGTTAACAGGAAGGGTATCAGACGCATCTGCCAAAGCAAATAAAACATGCACTCGCATGATTCCCAGGCTAGATTAAGAGGGCAAAATTATGTAATTAAGAGTGCCAATAGCCATGTTTCCATCAGCCTGTTTAGATGCGCATCTAGAAGTATCGCATCGGAAAATTATGATGGAAACGCCAAAATTCGAATTAAAATCCCCTGATTCGCACAAACTAAAATACGCTTGCTTTAGCCGGGTTTTGGTTGATTTGAAAAAATGTTGATTCGCAAAACGGGGGATGGAAACAGTTATGTTTGAATTAAGTCTGACGTCGCAGCGCACCTCTCTCCATGGTGATATCCACACTCTGGGTCGGGAAGGCGGTAATGCATTTACAAGCTGGTTGCCAACCGCCAGAAAACGTAGAAGAAGAAAAATGCAAGACTTGTTTTGTTTCCGGTTCTGCGGAAAACTTGCGCGAGTTTGTAGTTTTCACCAAAGTCCGTACATTTAATGGAAACACACAGGTTTCGTATTTGTTTTAATGCGCATTTCCCAATGATTCAAATCATTTTTGGATGGAAACATAGCTAATGAAACCTCAAACAAAAATAATGACATTTACACTTTTTTTTTAAAATCTAAAAACAAGTGGATATAAATGCAGATAATAACATATCAGCTTCTTAAAGACTTTTACACAGTTATTAACCAGTTAGCTGCCATCACTGTGCACCATCAGCTGATTACATACAGTAGCTATCAGACAGCTCATAAGTTTAAAAGACACACTATTACCATGTTTTTAGGAAGGACACAGATGCCATTACTATGCAACCCCCAAAACGTTACCACAAGCATTAATTACCCCCACACGTCCCTGCATTACCACCCCGTATCTAACAAGATACTTCAGCAGAAAGGTGTTGGATAGATGCAGTCACATCTGGCTAATGAAGTGCTGGTGTGACCAGGTGTAGACAGAATGACGATGAGGTGAGCGTGAGGTGGGAGAGAGAGAGAGGGGGGATGGCATGCAGCAAAGGGCGCCCCAAGACTTTGCTCTTTGATAAAGCTTATAGTTAGGGCTGGCTCAGGCTTGCCTTGTACCAGCCCCTAGTTAGGCTGACTTAAGCTGCGTTCACACCGGGCGCGAGTGAAGCGAATTACATGCGCGTGACGCGAGTAACGGGTTTGGACGCTGGACCATTTTGTTAATTCGCGTTATCGCGTCATTCGCGCGAGTAGCGGGGAAGCCGGCTGTGCTAACCGGAGCTAAGCTAGTGCTAACGTTCATAGTACAACCATTCTGCAAACTAATAAAAGACACATATTTACAGAACTTACCAAGTAGACCAGTCTCCTCGGCGACTTTCACCCAAGCCTGCTCCTTTTTGTTGCGCACTCTGCAGAGTAGACAGGTAGTATCATATAGCTCCGGGTAGCCGCACACCGCAATGATAAGTTTCTCCTCCATCTTGGCATCAACAACTGGACGTTGGGGCGTCAAGACGTCACTGACGACCATGGCTGAGATGATAGCCGCTTTCAGCAGTACTTCAGGCTGACTGGGGCCCAGTTTGAGGACCTGTTGGCGAGGCTTGGCGCCAGGATCTCCCGGCAGGACACCAACTACAGCCGCTCCATTTCAGCTGCGGAGTGTCTGTCCATCTGTCTCCGGTGAGTAGCAGTTTATTGTTGTTGACACACGCCAGTGACGTCGGGAGAATCTCAATGCTGATTGGCTTTCGCGGCACAGCGTCACGCGAATTCGCCTCAAAAGTTCAATATTTTCAACTTGAGCAATGAGGCGTTGGACGCGTCTATCGCGCCACGCTGGATGCCTCTATCGCGTCCATTGCGTCGCGCTAGACGCATCCATCGTGCCGCCCGGCACGAATTTGCGTCTAATCGCGTCTTTGCATTGACTTTGTATGTAATCTTGACGCGCGAATTTGCGAATTCGCGTTTGGTGTGAACGCAGCTTTAGGCCTAGTCTGCCGGGGGACCTCCTATAATACACCGGGCACCTTCTCTCCTTCTCTCTCTCTCTCTCTCTCGTCCTGTTACTGCATCTTGCTAACTCGGCCATTCTGGATGTCACTAACTCGGCTTCTTCTTCGGAGCCTTTGTGCTCCACTGTCTCGCAGGTTAACTTCTATCACAGCGGTGCCTGGATAGTGTGACGTGTGTGGTTGTGCTGCTGCCGTGGTCCTGCCAGATGCCTCCTGCCGCTGCTGTTATCATTTGCCATACTTCTACTGTTATTATACAGATATGATTATTGTCACACATGTATACTATCAGATGTTAATATTTACTTTCAACATATTGTACCACAACAGCCAGAATCATAATTATATTATTACTTTCATTAATTTGTTGTTGTAAGCTATTAACATTATCGTCTGTCCTGCATCTCTCTCTCTCTCTCTCTCTCTCTCTCT
>NC_065528.1:5613304-5646414 GCF_006386435.1 Epinephelus moara
ATTGATTGATTGATTGATTGATTGATTGAAGTGTAATGAACTCAAAGAGTCCATGTCTGGATCAGTCTAAAAGAAAGACACACAAAACCTTTATGATCTGCAGTTCAGACATGTTAGGACTGTGGTTAAGTGGGGCGTGTCTGCTGTCATCACCCCTGATGCCATCATGAATAAACAGACCCATCTGGAGATGACATGCCTGCGTCGTGTCGAGCTGCAGGTCTGAAGTGACGGTGTGGAGCTGCTGGCACTGCAGCACTGCAATTGGACGTGCCTCCTTAAACCTGCTTCAGTATTGTAGCTCCCTTAGTCTCGAGGAGCAGAGTGGAAAATCCAAAGTGACTGGAATTATGTAAAGTAACACACTACTGGCTTTTTATAGAAAGGGACCGCCTCCCGTCGGCATGGTAACTGGCCGCCGTAATTGGCCCCCCATTTCTTGTGGTGTGAACCGAGGCAGTCCTCCCTTCACTGTCTCGTGTGTGCTCCTCTGGATAATCGAGGTGGTGACAGAGAGGTGAACGAATCCAACTTAGGCTACACAACAGGCTAATCAACACACACACATTTCACTTTCACCTACTCCTTAATAGCAGCCTCTCCTTTATTCTCTCAATCAGCTGCTCTGACACGCTGCTGTTTTCATGCAGCTTTAGTGTTTGGCCTGCTTGTCTGATGGCATCAGCCATAAATTGCCAGGATAGCTGCAGTCTTATCAACCTCTGACATGTTTTTATTTCTCCTTCAAACAGCACACAACCTCTGAGTGTCCCAAATCTCATTTCTGCCTTCACATCTGACACAGATCTGATATTTTCTAACCAACATGGGCATCAAAAAGCAGTCAAAGTCCCTTTTTTGCATGTTGATCTGGGCCACATATGGGAAATCCTCATGCTGAAACGTGACCCACATGCGACTTGTATTTTTAACTCTTACAATTTGCTGGTGTTGCCATGACAATAAGTGAATCTTTTCACCTGAGACAGCAGTTGGTCTTTCGGCTCCATGGAGGACAATGAGACACGAGAATGGGAAGAAAGACAAACAGTGGTTTGATTGGTATTTGGGGAGACGCATCAGCTCAGTTAAACACAAAGTTGATTGTGATGAAGACAAGAGGGAGAAGCTGAGCCACAGAAACAGATGTGATGGCTTCTGTTACTGTCACTTGCTTTTAGAACACTGCTGTCAGGTCGCATTGTTACCAGACATGGATTACAACAGGGAATGGCTATGATTAAGGTGTGAACACAGCCTCCTTCACACCTCCTTTCCTTTGTATGTATCTATCTTTGATTTAAACAGCAACCTTCTTATACTATGACACACATATATGGTGTATATTTACACATACGTGCCAGTGTGGATCTTGCCTCTTGTACATCCTAAACCTAGAAATCTCACATAAATGAAACTATCAAAACCCTCACCATCTCTTAACCCTATCTACAGCTCTGCACATATTCATTGCTGCTGCACAGACCACTTGATAATTCAACACTGATATACTGCAAATTTCATATGAATAGAATAGAAAATATGAAGCTCCAGAGCATCATTCATTCAAGATTTAAAAATGTTTTTTTTTTTTTTTTTGATTATAAAATGGCTCATCAACAGGTAATTAATACTTAAAAATCAGAAAACACATTTGCTGATAATACTTTTGACCATTTTTTAAGCTAGCACGATGGTAGTGGTATCTTGTGAAACTAGACAACCTAATGCATCCATTGGTATCAACCATGGCATAGTTTGCTGGGAAGGGGGCTAAATAACACTCCAAAGTTAGGCTAGATGTTGGTGAGGGAACAACAGGGATGGCCTTTTTCAAAGGGGCCCCTTGAACTGTCTCTCACCTCAAGATATCTGAACAATGAATCACCTTACACGTATAGATACATTAAACAGAGGATTGTTTGTGGGACTGAAAATGTCACTAGCTGTACTAGTATTTGTCTATGCACAAGATAATTAGTAATATCAACTGTAAAACATTCCGATTCCTTAACCCTCCACACTGACATAGTTTTCAGCTAGCCTGAATACTTCAACAGCATAATGGAATTCCTGAAATTCAGTTACGGCTTTTGGTTTTGGTGCCACCCCAAGATTTTCAGTGGCACCATCTGGCCAATAGCCACACATCCCTGTTACTCCTTTCCTCAAAAAAGACGGCAGCTTTGGTCAGTTTGGAGTCCATCAGTAGATTGCAACAGTGACCTTTCCTGGGTTCTGAATCATTCGCTTGATCACTCATTAGGCAATTTCAGACCAAACAGTTCCAGGTACTTCCTGAGAGGAACTGCTCACTAAGGTGCTCCCCAAAAGCTACATACCTTCAAGGTTTTTTTTCCTGTTTGCATTCACACCGCCAATAGCAATGCTGAAGTGACATAAGCCAGTCGCTGGTTGGTATAGCAACGCCACTTTTGTGTGACATACAGCAAAGACTGGAGTTCACTGTCGGTCCATTTGTCCTTTTTCTCCCATTTTTTTCTTTACATGATGTTGTTTGTGTTCAAATGGCTTACAAGCTTTAAAAAAAGGCGGTTGCCGATGCCACACTGGCTCATTTGTTCTGCCAATCCATGTACACTTACGTGGGGACCAATCAACTCTGAAATAGGAGCTAAAAAAGTCGTTAAAAGCAGCGTTCTAAGAACTACAGTTGTTTCTAGTACTTAAGGTGCAGACACAATAAAAAGAGGGTGGTTCTTAGGGGTGTCGGTGGCTTAGTGGTAGAGCAGGCGCCCCATGTACAAGGCTGGTGGCTTAGTGGTAGAGCAGGCGCCCCATGTACAAGGCTGTTGCCGCAGCGGCCCGGGTTCGAAATCAACCTGTGGCCCTTTGCTGCATGTCATCCCCCCTCTCTCTCTCCCCCTTCACACTTACCTGTCCTGTCCATTAAAGGCAAAATGGCCCAAAAAATATCTTTAAAAAAAAAAGAGGGGGGTTCTTAGAACTCTTAAAACTATGGAAAAGTTCGAGTCCACAAGCACCTATTCACTACTCCCTTAATAATAAACAGTTGAAGTCTCTGTCTCCTTATACAAATACATACACTCCATTTCCATCAATCCTAGTCTACAGTAAAGTAGTAAATGAGCGGCCCTCATTCTAAACACCATATTGAAGACAGATAAAGAAGAAACGGAAGGAAAGCAGTGAAGCAGAAAGAATACGAATTAAAAATGCACCAGCAACCTCAAAACACCTTAGTGGGCTGCAGCCAAGTGCTCTGTAACAATAGCTATATTCTACACAGGTGTTAAGCAGTGTTGCTATAATACTAACTTAACTGTCAATATTATTTCACACTTCAAATGAAGACTGTCTACAGTTTTCATGATATCACTTACTGGTTGTTGAGCCATCACACTGTATCAGATAAGTGAGAACAGGCTTTACAGACATCTTGAAAAGTGACAGGAGACCATGTGACTGCAACCACTCTTGTTTTAAATAGCACAGTCTCTGGTTGTCTTGAGGTTATAGACAGTGTGACATCAGGGTCAGTTACAAACAAAGACTGAAAAAAAAGAACATATCCACCGTGATATCACCCACTAGTTTGTAGACTCCTGTTCTGTAGCCTTGAGTCTGGCATTTTTGCTTTTGCCATCTTGATTTTTGGAGCCAGAAGTGACCAAATTTGGACGAGAGGGTGGCGCTAACCCTAACACTAGCTGCTAGCTTGGTTAGCATATTGCATTTACAGACAAAAACAGCTTAAAACCATTAAAACAAAACATCCGACTCCTTAGAGAGAATTTTAGTACAACCAATTGACTTTCACTGACTGAAAACAGGCTAAAAATAGAGAAGGCTATGGCAACACATATTCTGTGAATCTGGGGTTACACCATGGTTACTTTACCTAACAACCCTTACCATGGTAGCGCATTGTCAATGGATGGCATCCACCCGCAACCACACCCTTAAATATGCATAAAGCTTAATAAAATTTAAATGGGTGGGTTATGCAAAAATTCACCCCCGGTACAGTTGTCATGGATGAGGAAATTAGCTATAGGGACTAAAACGTTTTTTGGATCAGGCTGTAAACATGTTTATTCCTGCTGTAAAGTTGGGCATTTTAACATGGGGGTCTATGGGGACCGACTCACTTTTGGAGCCAGCCTCAAGTGGCCCTTAGAGGAACTGACCGTCTGGGCACTTCTTGCTGCTTAGTTGAAAGTAATTTTTCAGAAACTAGAATGTTTGTTATATTTCATTTTTAACAATCAATCGTGTTTTTGGTTGGTTGAAGGTGAGTCAAATTTAGAGATTTGTGGTTGCATGTTTATAATTATATAATAATTTTTCCACTCGCTCCACAAAGATCCTATTATCACTAGCTGTAATAAACATACGCAGTATTTGAAAATAAAAACTATGTTTGACTATGCGACAGGTTGTCCCCTGTCAATAGCACCTTACTTCACCCTACATTAGTGCGCTAGCTCTCTGGCTGAAGTCCCAATCTGCAGATGTGGGGAGTGTTAAGCCCAATTCAAACCGAAGATTTGGAATGAGATGAGTTAAAAGTTGCAACAAATCAAAATGCGCCAGTCTGCAACGTGCTGAAAACCTGCCAGTTTACGGCAATGGGATCAGGCGAAACGTTTTTTTTCCCATAGCAACAACTCTCTGTGCTTCTGATTTCAGCAAGCAAAAACGGCATCTGTTGACAATTTTTAACTGACCTGGCCAGTGGATTTCCCTGCAAGCCCATTGGCTGTTAAAAGAGGTCATGTGCCTAAGGCCTCATTTACACCGCAAGCGATGCGTTCGCGTAGCGCTCGTGAGCGGTCGCTGTTTACTCGCATTTTCATTTCGGCGAGCATGTTAACAGGTTAGAGCATTCACACTGCTCGAGTCGCGCTGCTTTCACGAGCAAGCTTGAAAATAGAAGAGACGCCGATTTTATGCGCAAGTCGCAAGCGAATGGTCGCAGTATTCAACAAAAAACACAAGTTTTTCCCCCTTGTCCAAGCGACACTTGAGAGGCACATGTTTCATGTACCTACCCATTTGTAGTGCTAAATATTAATTCTCCAAGCGCTGGAATAATCAGTGGCACGTGAACTTGTCCACCCTGGGCTTTGGGTCCAAACTCACTTCTTCTTCTTTGGGGTTTATTGGAGATTTGCAAACATGGTGCACTACCGCCACCAACTGTTCGGGTGTGGTTTGTATTTTGACGGGACAGCAGCGGCCATTGCGCGACGTGTCTGTTCGGATTTGGTGTGAATACACGTGT
The DNA here is from genome assembly GCF_006386435.1 of Epinephelus moara. Classification (NCBI taxonomy): domain Eukaryota; kingdom Metazoa; phylum Chordata; class Actinopteri; order Perciformes; family Serranidae; genus Epinephelus; species Epinephelus moara. The sequence goes on from NC_065528.1 coordinate 5,618,574, forward strand.
GCTGCCACATGGGTGCATTTTGCGTCATGCGGTAAAATTTTGATGAGAGAGGAACAGGGGCATCTAGGCACTGGTTCAGTGGAGGGAAGTTTACCACAGTCCATTCACACACACTACCCACATTATTATGATACAAAGCTGGTTTAAAATCCCTTTAAGGTTTCTGATAGAGTATTTCATTAAAAGCTAAATGGGAAAAATAATATCTCACAACCGTAAGTGCTAATATCGTAGGCAACTGGACTTGCTTGCGTTTCTTGAAGACATTTCGCCTCTCACCCAAGAAGCTTCTTCAGTTCTAAATGACTGGTACGAAGTTGCAAGCTATAAACCCTGTGTGGGTGGGAACCCTTGCAGAGTCGTAGGGGTCACGTGAGCTCTTAGTTTCAGAGTCGTTAAGGTCACAATGTGAGTCGTTGACCCACCTGGCCACCATGTGAGTGTCGGTGAAGATTCTCAGTCATCCAGGTCATGGTAATCTTAAGTGCTAATATCGTAGGCAACTGGACTTGCTTGCGTTTCTTGAAGACCAGGTGGGTCAACGACTCACATTGGCTACGGTTACATGATGGCTTCTCATTCGGAATTAAATAAATCTGAATGAAATCATTCGGAATTAAAGTCTTTCCAGGTAGTTTACATGAGAAATATTCATTCCGAATGAGGGTTTACACGGGAGATCAGTTTAATCGCCTTTATTCGGGTCTGCGCAAGGTTTGGGGCAGGGAAGGTTTCTGATTGGATAGGGGGCGGGGCAGATGTTAATGTGTTTGTTAATGTTTACTGGAAGAAAACACTGTAGTCCTCGCTCCGGAAAACAAGATGCTTGACGACGCTGTTCTTAGTGCCTTTTTCAGCTTTGTTTTGCTTATATTCTTGAAGCAGCAGTGCGACAACAACCTTGTTCTGCTAATGCTTCGTCTGTTGAGGAGGAGAAGAGAGGTAGAAGACCGTGCTTTGGCGAATGGAAACCGGTGAGTGCAACGAGTCCGACTGCTCCATCTCAGCCCGTTGCTATGCGCGCTATATACGTCATCGTGCCAGAAGGGCAAGGAAATGAGCATGCGCAGAAAGACCGGAATGAACTTAAAAAGGAATGAGGGTTTACATGCACACAAAATTCTTTCATTCGGAATGACAAACGGAATAAACCACCCCCTTTAATCGGATTTAATTTTCAATCGGAATGACCGTTTACATGACCACTTTTAATCGGAATGGCCTTTCATTCCGAATGAAAGTGGAATTAAACTGTCCATGTAAACGTACTGAGTGTGACCTTAACGACTCTGAAACTAAGAGCTCATGTGACCCCTATGACTCTGCAAGGGTTCCCACCCACACAGTGTTTATAGCCTGCAACTTCATACCAGTCATTTAGAACGGAAGAAGCTTCTTCGATGAGAGGCGAAACGTCTTCAAGAAATGCAAGCAAGTCCAGTTGCCTACGATATTAGTACTTACGATTACCATGACCTGGATGACTGAGAATCTTCAACGGGTTTTGGGTTTTTAATCTTAATCTAAAATGAAATGGCTGCTGTTTTCAAAGTCATGCACAGGTTTACATTACACAAGAGATGTTCTTACATACATGCAAAGTTAGTGCCTTAGCACTGTGCTCAAGGCCAATTCACACCAGTTTGATTTAGATTATCTATGTCAAAGAACTCTGTAAATAAGGAGCTGATGATGCACAGCTACAGCGGCTGACGCTTGGTGAATAGAGTGTTGTGATTGCTGGAGTCATGCGGAGGTTAGCTGAGACAAGTTGGTCACAGTCAACAAGCTCGCCGCCGATCATCTGGGAGACGTTGAAGGCAGAAATGAACTGTGTTGACAAGCTGCTCGCTCTCTTTCAGACGCTGCTGATTTAGAGGAGAGAGGAACAACATTACAGCTTTGATTTCTATCAGTGACGCTGCCAAACTGGAGACTCTATTGATAGAACAAACTATTGTCACTACCAAACAAAGGTCAAAGGTCACAGTCAGCTTTTATTAGATCTATGTTTTTGCTTGGTAATCAGTTGACGTCTAATATTCCTAACAACAATGATATAGCTTATGAGTGACTCTTACAGGTAGCAGCAGTGTTGCAGGGTTCTCTCTGCTTTGTCAAACAGGACTGTCTTGTTGCTAGGAAACATCTAGATTTTTGACCCTGCTCATCACTTTGTTGCTGTGAGCACTGCTTATCTGTGTTGTCCAAAATGTGTCTGTCTGCTTGTTAGGTTCGTCTCAAAGACTTGCTGCATCAGTGATAGCTGATGTGTTCCAACTGCCCCCCAAGTCCACTGTGTGCTGTTGTTTGTAATTGTTTGATCAACTGACAAATATGGATCATTAAAGCACAACATCACCTGAAATGACCCAAAGGTGGTCCTGCATTATCTGGGACCTGCTCCTGTAGAGATAGATAGTCTAAAAATGTAGTTTAGAGCCTTAATTATTTTAGATAGTGTTTAAAAAGTGTATATTCCCAAATTAATTTAGGTTTAATCAAATTACATTGTAAGATAATTATTTTAAGAAGATTATTATAAGATTAATAATTATAAGAATAATATAACATGACAAACCTGTTGGTAGTATTCCAGGATATCCTGGGGGCTCTCTAGGGCTTGACAGAAAACAGATTTAATATAACTGAATTAATGAAGATGGCATGTGTATTATTTTGTGTGCATTAATTGTGGATATACTAATCCACAGCTCATTTTTACCCCAGGTCCCAAAGCAGGTTTACCTGGCCATGGTTCTCACTATTATCTTTCAAACACACACACAAAACTAGTTTTGTTCTGTTGCTGTGTCATCAACTCTGTGTGTTACACATCCTTTTCTACATGCAATCATTTTGGACTACCTTCCTGGCACCTGTTGACGATGATTGAGATAGAGCTTCACTGCCAATGACAGTTTACAGGCAAGGGTGGATAATAAACTGATCAAAGCTGCCCTGAGGCAACGGACCCCCAGGGGCCCTAAAAGCCCCAGTTTCCCTCCATATTAATTGGTTGTTGTATGTAATTGTATCCACTGTAAATTTGTTATGAATTTGTAACACTGAAGTAAAACATTAACTAAGACAGTCCCTCATTACCTCATCTTGTGGCCCTGTCTTGTAGAGGGACCCAGTGTAAAAATCTGGTTGTAAAACCATAATTATTTATATACAATTTCCAGAAGCCCAAGTTAACATATTTAAATGTCTTGTTTTGTGTGACCAACAGACCCAAACCTGAAGACATTAACTTTACCATCACAGATGATGAAGACAACCAACAAATACTCACATTTGAGAAATAAGATAAATAAGATTTTGTTTTTCATTTTTGTTAAAAAAAAAATCAAAAGATTTATCAATTATCACAATTGTTTTTAATTAATTTTTCTAATCGACTGTACAGCGGCTGTCGTATAGTGGAGGTCAAAAGGGGCTTCACAACAAATTTATGCGCCAGGGCCCCTTACAAATTAATGCGGCCATTTTTCCTTTTACATCTTGTGATTAATGATTAACTAGAAAAGTGCACTCTATAGAGTGCAGATCTCTTCTGGGCAGGCACGTTCCGGCTGCTACGTGGCCGTCGGAGCTGGTCATGGCCACTCAAGACAGTTCTTGTTTCAGACGAGCCACAGCATGTTTCAGAAGTGTCCCAGAAGCTAATGAAAATATGTGGCTCATATATATTTCATAAAGCTGTAGCCTGTTGCACAGAGCAGATAGAGTATTCCTGCTGACAGGCACTACATGTGAAATATAAATCTGATGTAATTATGAGGATGAATGTATTTTTAATTACTATAACAGCCACAAATCTTTGATCCATGTCAGGGTTTCCCACACATTTATTCATTTGTGGCGGCCTGCCACGATTAAAACTCCTGCTGATTTTTGATTTTCTATTTTTGGAGCTGGACTGTTCATTAGCACTGCTGGAATATATATACCGTTTGGTTATACTCTGCATCACATACTCTCATAGCACAGACCGTACTCTGAGCACAGATGGAGATGTAGAACACCAGACACAGGGAAAGTTTTACTTAAGTTTGCATTCACTCATAAACAGCTGTTCCTACTGATCGGTTCTCCACCCTGTGACTCAAAACTCCACAAACTGCTGCTGTAGGGGAAAAAGAGTCCCGTCTGCTCTGCATACAAAGACTCGCAAAAACCTCTAAACTTAGAGGGGATCCACAGAATGATACACAAGAGCCCTTTTTAGACAGAGATCACTATATGGGCGCTATGAAGTCCTGTCTTTGTGCCTCCTTTGCATTTTTTACACAAAACCAAACGATGGCGGCATCATTCCGCTCAAGTATATGATTATACACTGCATAGCGGCTTTGAAGAATCAAAGAGGCGTGACAGCATTGGCTTGGCATTAACATGTCAACATGTTCTCTACGCAAAGCATGTAGCAGTGAACCCAGAGATCTGAGCTAGCACAGCCTCTGATGCTCTCGCTATCAGTCAGCCTCATCAAGCCACACTTTTCTACAACTGTGAACACCAATTAAGCTGATTGGTCCATTAGTTTGTGAGATAAGCATGCCAACAGAAATGAACACACGCAGGCACACACACACACACACACACACACACACACACACACACACACTGCACGCATGATCCCCAACAAGTTTTCCCCTGGAGATGATACTGATGGAGGACCTCACCAATGCTGTTTATTAAAATGATGCTTTGCAGNCACACACACACACACACACTGCACGCATGATCCCCAACAAGCTTTCCCCTGGAGATGATACTGATGGAGGACCTCACCAATGCTGTTTATTAAAATGATGCTTTGCAGTAGAAACAGAGATACCCATGCACTAAGCACATGTTTACATCCATAACTGTGGCGGAGGAAATCAGGCCTGTAAATATGGGAACAATTTCACAATGAATAAGATTTGTAAAGAGAACCATGTGTATGCACAGCTTTATATATTGAAAAGAGTATGTATGCATATTTCTGTCCTAGTGTGTCCACAGTGTTTTAGTTATGAGTTCTATGTACCACCACTGAGAAAAAAAATGCAAATATTGTCACAGAAGACAATAAGTAGTCCAACTTTCTGGCATATTGTTTCCTGTGTATCTTCACAAAAATCCACCACAGCAACAATAAAACAACACTTCCACCTACAAACAGCACACGTTAGGATGGTGACCTCGCTTCCCCTTCCCTCCTCCTCAGTCCTCTCCTCTCCAGATTGTTTACCTCCTATCAGCGTCTTGCAAAGCTTAGTTGTAATCTCACTGTTTTTCATTTCTTCTTGAGCTTGGAGGCTGCTGTTGCGACTGATTAATGCCGACATGTCATTTGCGTGATGCAAATGTCTTAAGGCTCATGGCATTTTCTAGTCTAACCTGTGATTTCCAGTTGACCTTGTGGAGTGAGATTGAAGTGTATAGTAGATCCACCTCAGGGCTTTGTGTGGTGCTGCATCACAGTCACGTCCATAATTACGGTAAACATCACTCTAGTGTAACATCACATCATGAGACTGAGTCACATAAGTGGCAGATCTATCATCTTAGCACGATGTTTGACTTTTCAGCAGCCTGCAGCTGCAGCTAGTACACACACAAAACTCTTTCATGCTCTCATTGATGAATATGCCACTGAAGCTTTTACCACCCTCTGTATCATGGTTCAACCAGCAGGCTGTTCCTGAACCTGTAGTTTGGAGATGATGCAGGAAATAAGTGATATATTGTCTCCGTGTTTTAAATTTCCACTTAAATATCTGACATCTGAATATAAATATTCAAAATTGAATACTGAATCTCAGGGATGCTACAATTGTGAAAATCTGGGCCAATACCTATGTTCTAAAAATAAAAATTTGGTTGATAGGCAATACTGATGTCTTGTTGTTGTTGTTGTTGTTGTTTATAATGTTTTGTTATTTATTTCCCTTTTGTGTCAGGAAAACAAAGAAATCTTCATTATAAAAAAATAACTTTTGTTTTAAAGTCATTCGTCCTTCATTACACTTTCTTTCAATGAGTATAAATTCAATGATAAAATTCATGAAACAACCTTTAAAATAAACCTCTTTTACATGATTTTTTTTTTTTAAAATAACTGCTTCAAAAGCCTTTATACTATAAATAATATACCATAATTCACCCTCAAATATCTACCTTATAATGCTGTGAAAACATCAACAAATTTCTCCTTCAAACAGCTGTATTAATTCAAGTTTCTCACCAAAAACATTTTAAAAGATTATTCTGAATACGTCATGAGAATGTTACAGTTTACCTTTGCCCACTACTCCTCTTTACAGAAGAGAGCTTGAACGCATCATTATGTGACTTAATGCAACCACCGTGAGCTGTTAGTTGCGGCCGTAGGTTGCCAACAGCTAACAGCTTACATTATCTAGCTCTCCTCCTGCTGATGTCAACACAGATTTCTTGTTCACAATGTAACATTATCAGGGAAACAACAGGGAGTGCTCTCTAACATGTCAGCAGTAAGTTTACTGCGTCCTTTCATCCTGAAGGCATACCGGGGAAGATCTCTGCTCCCAAACAGGTTTTCTGCTGTTACTGGGACAACGGGACATTGTAAGTCTCAAGCCCTGCTATTTAGCCAGCACACAATTAATGTGACACAACAGAAAAAGATTGCTCACTGCCATTGGGGAATGTCATCTTATTTGCCGATAGGCTAATACTAGTTAATAAGGCGAATACCAATTATTACTGATGTGCGGCCAATAAATCAATGCATTCCAACATATGACAAATATTTTTGTAAGGCTTTGTCATTTAATAAATTACGGCGTTATGGAGAAAGTAGGGCAGCCCGGTGGTGTAGTGGTTAGGGTTTTCTCCGGGTACTCTGGCTTCCTCCCACAGTCCAAAGACATGCAGGTTGGGGATAAGATAATTGGTGACTCTAAATTGGCCGTAGGTGTGAATGTGAGTGTAAATGGTTGTCTGTCTCTACATGTCAGCCCTGCGATAGTCTGGCGACCTGTCCAGGGTGTACCCTGCCTCTCGCCCAATGTCAGCTGGGATAGGCTCCAGCCCCCCCGCAACCCTCAAGAGGATAAGCAGTTATGAAAATGGATACCGGTAGATGGATGGAATCATCAGTAATGTGGATATAATGACTAAGTGAGTAAAGGCAAATAACAGTAAAGTCCAGTAAGTTCAGAAAATGACATCACTTTACTTGCAGCCATTAAAACCAGGAAAAAAAGACAACACTTATTATGACATCAAAAACTAAGAAGGTACCTAGTTTCATATCAAAATATCGATATTATATCAGTATTGCCCAGCCCTATTCAGAAATCAGATATATAGTATATTCAAGTTCGCTCCGTGCTAGACTGGTAAATAATGTCCATTTTTGTGTTCATTTAAATTTCCGTTGTTTTGTGTGTGTGTGTGTGTGTGTGTGTGTGTGTGTGTAACAAGCTGAGTGTATGCGTGTTGTGAACTTGCCTATACAGGTGCATCTTGCTATCTGAATAATGTAGGAAAACACTGCACCATTCAGACCTTAGACCAGGGTTTTGTCGCTCAATAGTGCAACCACTTTCCACTGCCTCAAAATAGCAATCGGCCAACAATGCACCTGACCACATCTCATTTTAAGATTTGCGCTCCCATGGACACATAGATGGGTGCAAACATATTTACCACTTACACAACATGGACGCTGGCCATGAAAATGACAACTGTGTCAATCTGAAAATCACAATGACAGTTGCGCTGTGTTGTACGTTGCTTTTTGCCAAATTTAAAATGAGTCTTTGTGTTAACTTTTTCTTCTTCTATTCTTCATCTTTCAACAAAGACTACAAAACAGAGGTTCAGTTTCTGCTATGAGGTTCACAACTGGCCCAAATTGTACTGATAAATGAATCTACTGCACACCTCCAGCTTGTAACACAGGCCTTCAGTTAAAAAATGTGTATTCTCTAAGCCCAAGCTGAGATACCGGTAACCCTAATGACATTATTATGACATCATCAGGGTTATTATGCTCCTCCAGAGTAACAGAGGACATGATGCATCTGTTTTCACAGACTGAGAAGTACTCTTCATGATGAAGGCATTAAGTTTTTTAAAAAATTTTTAGACTCACTGTGTAAGAAATAAGGATATTAACCCTGTACATGTCCCGCTGTTTTCCCAATCAGAATAGCTGGCCCTGGCATACGTCAACCCGCTGCAGCTGTAATGTGAGTAACGGTGATTGGAGTAATAGTAGAGGCAGCTGCTGGAACGGAGCGTCTGCTTAATGTTGTGAAGCGAACTGTTAGGATGATAATGATCTACTGGGCTCGGTCATCACATGGAAGAGGCAGGCAATGAAGTAGAGAGATTTAAAAAAGACCTTCAGATGACTTCCACAGCAGGAGACACGCTGTAATGGAGCTAAATTGAGTAATAAAACCAAAGAGTGTGCGGTGGCGGGGATGGTGGCATTTGCAGTGTGTGTGTGTGAATATACGTGTGTGAGTGTTTGTTGATTGCTCCTCAGAGTAATAGCAGCGACAACACTTAAAGCCACAACGTACAGTACAGAATCAACACTACCATTACTTAGGTGGGGGTGTAAAGATTGTTTTTAACTGTGTTTAACCCTGCACAGGGAACTGCAGAGTGTGTATATATATGTATGCAGGTGATAAAGAAAAGAAGTGAGGATAAAAAAAAACATGTCATAAATATGATTTAAAAAGTAGACTTTTTTATTTTCACTTTATAGGATGTGTAAAGCTGCTGAATGCACACTGTGTAGATAAACCTTATCAGAATAGCTTAATAGATCAGTTTGTGTTAATGTCATATTTCAATGTTTTGGGACGCCAAGAAACATATACACCTGGGTGGATATACACCTGGGTGGATATACATCTGACTGAGAAGCTGAGGACATAGTTGGCAGACAGTCTGTCACCCAAAGCAGCCCCATCCTTAAATATGTGTAACTTTAAGCTTTATATGTGTAACTTTAAGCTTTCATAAAATCTAAAATCTAATTCACAGCCCCGTACAGTTGTCATGAATGTTGAAATATACTGTTTTTAGTACCAGGCTGTTGACATTTTTGTTTCTGTTGTAAAGCTGGACATTTTAACATGGGGATTATCTGGTAAAGCCTCAAGTGGCCATTAGAAGAACTGCAGTTTTTGACACTTTGGTTTTGGTTTCATTTTTCAACCCCAGAGGTTGCTGCCTTGTTCAACAGCAGACTCGAGCTGTTTCGGTATTGGTGTGTTTTGGTTGGGACTCGGTGTTGGATGTTAACTTCTAACTTTGTTAGAATCTTAAAATTATAAATCCCAAATCTTAAATTGGTTGGAGCTAGTATGCTCTTTCTGCATTTCTGTTTAACAGTGCTTTTTCAGGTGCTGTCAGCCTCTCATGAACATTTATGTAGGTCTGAAAAATATTTGTGTCCTGCATGTTCAACAGCTTATTTCTTGGAATAACAAATGTTTTTTTTTTTTTTTTTATTAAAGATATTTTTTGGGGGCATTTTGCCTTTAATGGACAGGACAGATATGGGTGAAAGAGGGAGAGAGAAGGGGGATGACATGCAGCAAAGGGCTACAGGCTGGATTCGAACCCAGGCCGCTGCGGCAACAGCCTTGTACATGGGGCGCCTGCTCTATCCTCTAAGCCACTGACGCCCCGGAATAACAAATCTTGTTTAAAATATGTGGACAAGGAATACAGGCCTGGATTTAAAATCAATTTATGGTGGTGCAGTGGTTAGCACAGTCGCCTCACAGCAAACCCCGCCATGGTTTGCATGTTGTCCCTGTGTCAGCGTGTGCTTTCTCCAGGTTCCTCCCACAGTCTAAAGACCAGCCCCCCCACCACCCTAAATAGGATAAGCGGTTACAGATAATGAAAAAGAATAATTTGTATAATATCATTAGATCACCAACACACACAATATTGGTCAGAAAAGTAAAACATATTTTCCTCGAATCGTTCAGTCCTACCATGTGCCAAGATTTCTGGTTAAAGTATCAGTTACAGGTCGCTGTATTTGTAGAAAACAGGATGAAATCGGAAGTGGAGGGTCAATAGGAAATAACATCATGTTGTGTGTGACACACACAAGGAGACATTTCTTTGCTGTAATCATGAACAAAGTCACACTACAAGATCAAGTAGTAACACAATTATCCTGAGAGGAAGCTATACACTGTGTATAGCTTTCGTATTCACACACAGATGGCTCTCTTTGTCCTCTTTGTCCTTATGGAGAGAAGACATTATAATGAGCATTGTCCTTCCTTGTGACATTTCCAAGAGCCCTTCTTTTTCTCATCTGCCCAGCAAAGTAACCTCATATTTGTAGTCGCGACTTTAAAAGTCAGACAGGTTTCAAATTTTCACAGTAATTTGCTTAAAATGCCAAATTCCAAATATTCTGTCACAAAATCAGTACAGAATATAACCCTGCATCAGAGGTCTGAATTGGTGTGATGGCATTGTTTTCTATTGGAATGTCCTAACTAGCCTGAGCTGAACTTCTGTCTGACGCTGTGTCTTTATGTATTCCTGTTGCTCATCTGAAGGCTCTGCAGTGGGTGAACGGCTGATTTGTGAAGTTGACAGCAGAAGTTATTTACAAAACAGCTCCTCATTTCACTATAAAAACCTAAATAAGGTGGCAGCTGGTTGGTGGGAGACTGTCAGGGAGCTGAAAGCTTCTGGTAAATGATCATTGCTGGTACAACCTACTTACTGTTTGCTATATTGTACATCTTTTCCAGTAAATATCACAATATAAAACATGCGTTTTCAGTTTAAAAAGTACAAATGTAAAAAGATAGCAATCATTTACCCATCTTTGAAGTGGTTACATCTCCAGTCTGATCTTGAGCACACAGCGGAAAGGTACTAGGTTTCATAGGAGTATATTTCTGGGGGGACACATCCCTCTTAATATTTAGAATATGTTTATTTGTCCCCCTCAATGTAAACATCAAAGTAGCAAAGGACTTTTGTTTTGGCAAAATTAAATACATTTACATAATAAGCTGATGCAGGACATGCACAAACCGATGCATAAAAATTCATCAGAATACAGGAAAATAAGTATTTGACGCTCAAAACATTCTGGCGGAATGTTACATGATGCAAAGTCAGACGCTCATTTGCTGTTAGGAAACAGTGTTAGGCCTAAATATTCCCAAAGGAAATTATTTTCATTGAACATTATTGCTGGAGACATTAAATAAGTCGAACCTCAACAGATTTCCTGTTAAAAAACTGGTAATTAACAGATGACAGAAAACCTGGTGCAGTGCCATGTTTTTCTGTGGACAAACAACTGCATGTCCTGCAAGCTTGGCTGCAACCAGTAAGACCCAAAATAATATTTTAGGCTACTCTTGGTAGAATTCTTTGGTGAAGGTACCAGAGAATATATAAGGAATATACTAATTTTTCTTTGGTACCTTCAGTGGTACAGTGAAGGCACCAGAAGTACACTGTGTGCATTTTTAATGTCATCACAGCTGTCTTTATGATAATTTAGTGAAAATTAAAAACTGGTTTTGATACTAGTTGGCAGCACAACCGAGTTTATTTGCCTGGGTGTAATCAGTCTTTTTCTTAGATTTACAGCTTTTCTGTTGTGACCTTAAGACACAAGTGAATCGGTCTTTACAAATCTGTGACACAAAAAACATATAGACAGAAAACAGTACAGAGATGTTGTACATATAGTTATATGATATCTGTATAATGTACAGCGATAAAGCATATCAGTGGGCTTTTTCTAGTCCTGTGATTGGGAGATTCCTCACATGATTATTACTTCATCACTCTCCTCAGTCATGAGTGACCCTGTTTCCACTGGGTCGATGATAGAGGTCAGCTGAGATCAGACAGATAAGGTGGTTGCTGGATATACTAGTCACGGATGTGAATTTTAATCCTGAGTCAGTATCTGCACTCCTGACATCAAGGTCAAGGTCAATCAAGGGGAAGGCCCTCAGCCGTCTTCTTCACATACAAAGAGAATATCTGAGCCCAAACCTGTCAGGTAACGATTGAAAATAACTGCCTAAGTTGAGTTCAGTCTGTGTCTAAGATAGACTCAGTTGTGAGAAACACTGCAGTGTGTATAATAAAGTCGACTCTTCATTATTTGCATTATTTGCAACAGCATTTTTCAGGGAAAGGTTCCATTCAATTTCAATTAAAAAACAAATAGAATTTCTTAAAGCTGCATTAATTAATATATTTATGGATCAAGTAACAAGACCAAAGCACAACAAAAAGACAGTGAACACTGGACTTTCATTAATTATGTGAACATGAATACAACTCTCAATGAGAGCTAATGTTACTCCATGTCTGCTGATAAGTTTGCCATACAACTTAGAAGGTAGTATTATCATTGACTGTATAAAATAATGTATGTAGCCACCCTGATGCCACCCACTGGTTTGTGGACTCCTGTTTTTAAGCCACGACTTTGGCCTTTTTGTTGCCACCATCTTGAATTTTTTAGAGTCAGAAGTGACCATATATGGACAAGAGGGTGGAGCTGACCCTAAAGCTAGCTGATAACTTTGTTAGGACGGTGCATTTAAATCTATGGTTAACTGTGATAATGCTAATGGCAATTTTTGCTAGTGAAAAACAGGCTTACAACAAAATGAACGTATCATAAAAACTGAACACCAAACTCCTTAGAGGGTCTTTTAGTACAATCAAAGGCTGGATAAGACTTTTTTAGGTGACCAAAATGTTATGATCAGCTGTCATGAACTGAAAACACTGAAATAGCTACAGTTATGGCTCCACCTACACTCTGAATCTGGGGTTATGTCATAGTTATGTTGGCAAACCAACGTTGTCGCTGTGGTAGCGGCTGGTCAGCTACCCCCCCCCCCTCCCGTAATTATGCCAAACCTTAACCCTTAATGGAGTGGTGCAGGAATGAGTCCTAAAACCCCGAAATGAGCATTTTAGCACTCCCAGTTCCCTTGTCTCAAAGTCAGCTGTTTTTTTAATGGGTTTTTGGTTAGAAGCCTGAAACATCATCTGTGGTTAACACAGGCTAAAGTGACGTTCTCATTTTTGTTTACAATATAAAATATGTCAGTAAATACCCCACTTGTGAATTTTGAGGCCTTTAGATGTTTAGATGGTTGTTGTTGCTAACAAGTGGCTAAATGAGACTCAAAACATCATCACGCCAAACATGGCTTAACATCCTTGTTGTGGTGGGAATGTGAAGTCATGCAACCGTGGCGTTGTTTGTTTATAACCTAACAACGGCTTTTTACTTCTGATGATTCCATTTACGCTTCAAAAATCATAAAAGGGGTGTTCATTTGTGAAGATTATCTTGGTGAACAAAATGTGTAAGTGTCATAAAAGATTGTTTGTCACAGAGTTTATTTTTTTCAATAATCCAAAATCCAATGAGAAAATCTTATTGGCTTTTTGACGAGGGAAAAAGTACAACCATAATTTATGCAGTGACCTTCAAAATGAAACATCATTATTGTACTCTATAAAATGTAACCACATGGGTTATATAAAAATTCAGCCACGGTTACCACTTGGGTGACAAATATGTCAGTGTATGTTTTGCTTGTGCTGCCCCCAAGTGGCCAAAAAAATCAATAAATGCAGGTTTAAATAAATATCTTATTGTTATCCAATTATAGACTATTTGTTTTTTCATAGTTTTTCATAGGAACTTAGGTAATACAGTAAAAATTCAGACTTCAGTTTAGTCTCATTAAATGCTGCAGTAGGTTTTGTTGGGGTTATGACAGAATCCAAATCTCCTCCAATTGGTTCAGGCACATTTGTTGAAGATCAAACCTCTAAGACACAGATGGCTGAAATAAGCTGACGGAGAAGGTCACTGAGGCATTTGGTGTAACACAGAGAAGATTATTTCAGCATGGAGGGCAGAAGTGAAAAAAACAGCACTGATGACAGTATCACTGCAACAAAACCAGCCATTATCTCCATTAAATCCTCCCCGTGTGACCCGCTGTGTGTGTTGGTGGTAACCATGCCAGCCACAGCCAGGAGAGGAGGCGGCAGTGACATCATCAGACCAATCAACCATTTGGCTTCTGGGTAGGCCCCGCAGCCCTCTCACTAGATTGATTCGGTTGGCCCCTGGAGGCATGGCTCATTGGGTGCACGATGAGCCCACTCCCACTTTTCTGCCTCTACCTGTCATCATTTACATTTTGATAGGTCTCTACATGTGATGACTACTGATTTGTATCAAGGTCAAAGCTGCAACACCTGAAGGAAGACAAGAGCAAAGAGGAAGAGAGGGAATCAGCGCTGATGGTGATGGAGGTGGAGGATGGGAGGGGACACAGATAGATGCTGGGCGAATGACTGAAAGGACCGTGACGAGTGTGATTGGACGGGCGAAATGAGGATGAACAGAGACAGGAGGAGATGAAACAGAGAGGTAAACGAGTGGGAGGGAGCGCAGCCACTGAACAATGGGTCCACACTGTGTGCAGTTTGGGGAGTACTGTGCCAAATAATGGCATGTGATTGAGAAAGGTGCGCCATAAAATTGCCGTTTTTGATGACTTTTAGAGAGAGAGTGATGCTATGTGTGAGTGGTGTGGGTCGTGATCAGGAATGCTGCTTTTACTTTGTTCCAGTTAGTGAGACATACATATTGTATGTTCTCTCCCAGTGTCTTAGTTCACACTTTCCTCACTGTTATTATCATCTATAGTTGTTAGTGGCATAACAAAAACACCATTAAAATGTGAAAACAAATAATAAATATGGGCCTGCAGAAAAAAGTCACAGTAAAAGGTACAGGATTGAATTTAAAATAATCCAGGTTATATCTGAGTTAACTGCTGTTTCTTATTGTTTTATATTTAGTTTATGTTAAACACTTTGTAATCAATAACAAATAGATATGCTTTTCATTATTAAAGTACCTCAGCAGTGTAATTCAGAACAGAATGGAGTAAATGTATCTGGTTACTTACCTTCATTTCTGACAGATATTTGGTAAAATGTAGACACTGATGGAAAGTGTCTGTAACTCCAAACTCCAGTACTTCTATCGTTATCTCCACACCACAGTCAACTGAAGAGTTTATGTTACATTTAAACTTGTAATCTGTAAACTTGTACTGTCACATTAAATTGCAGTTCATTGTTTAACGCTTCATGTTCTTTTGAACAGAAAATCTCAGTCCTGCTGTGTTAAGCTCTATTAACTCAGTTAACTATTGGCTCTAAGAACTCAGTTAGCTGTTAGCTATATTAACCCAGCTAGCTGTTAGCTATATTCACTCAGTTAGCTGCTAGCTCTAAGAACTCAGTTAGCTGTAAGCTCTATTAACTCAGTTAGCTGTTAGCTCTATTAGCTCTGTTAGCTGTTAGCTATATTAGCTTGGTTAGCTGTTGGCTATATTAACTCAGTTAGCTGTTAATTATTTTTTGCTTGGTTAGCTGTTAGCTCTATTAACTCAGTTAGCTGTTAGCTCTAAGAACTCAGTTAGCTGTTAGCTCTATTGGCTCAGTTAGCTGTTAGCTCTAAGGGAGCGATCACACCGAGATGAAACGCCAGAAATGACACCAGTCGCCAGTAAAACCATTGTTTTCCTATGATACGGTGTGTCTGACCGGCGTTCAAGCGTCTTTTTAGTAGGGTTGGGAATGATTAACCGATACGACCGGATATCCGGTTTGACAAGCGAGAGATACGGCTGCGTCGGTAGCAGCCTCCTCAATCGATACGAATCAGCCATGAATCCTTAGATGAATCGATTGTAGAGTCATGGATCGGGTATCGCGAGACTAGCAATCGGTTGACTGGCTTTAACAGTTTGCATCTCTAAAACAACGCGAGAGCCTGCGGCATGCTCCATAGCAGGCATTACTGACAACGATAATGGATGTAAAAATCAGCGCCAGCTCGACCGGTGGAGCTGAGGAACAGAAGCTAATGCTGGTTGGATAAACCAGGGAGCAGCCAAGCCGCAGCAAAAACTAAAGGTGAATCCTGCCAGTTGTGGGTTGAATGGGGGTCACAGACACAGACAGAAATACGTATTCCTGTCAAATACGGTGGCCATAGTGCTCCGCGGCGGCGACCGCCAGTGCCATACAGCAACAATGCTTGGGGATGTGGTCTTTTACAAATTTGAAAATACTATAAGAACTTTTATAGAATTGGCTTCTTTATTTTATAATATATGATTAATGTTTACATCAACAAATGTTAACCATAGAATCATATCAAATCGTATCGAATCGTAACGTCCCTACACTGTATCGTATCGTATCGTATCGTTCTGTATTAAAAATATATCATTTTTGAATCGTATCGTAACCCGGGTATCTAGATACGTATCGAATCGTCTATCACAGAGAGATTCCCAACCCTACTTTTTAGACGGGCGTTTTTCCAGCGTCTTTTTAGACGCGCGTAGACACTGAAAAGTTAAAATATTTTCAACTTTTGAGCGTCAGACGCCAGTAGCTAGCGCGCATTGAATAAGCACTTCCAGTGTTTCAAGCGTCTTTGAAGCGTCCGTGTCTCTAGCGTCTCATTTCTGTGTGATCGCCCCGTAAGAACTCAGTTAGCTGTTAGCTCTATTGGCTCGGTTAGCTGTTAGCTCTATTAGCTTGGTTAGCGGTTAGCTCTATTAACTCAATTAGCTGTTAGCTCTTATAACTCATGTATGTCTCAAATCGCGTACTTCTGTAATTACACTCAATATTTTGAGTGCATTTGTGCGTTCACACTGAGAAGTATGGAAAAATGCAGTGGACTATGAGTACCCGGATGGTGCACTCAAAACGGTCAAGAAGTTGAGTGTGGAACTATGGACACTTCTCGCCCTCAATGGTCGCTATCTTACGCTACGCTACGTGGCGGAAGGAGAGGGACCACTAACTCAGTCAGCGTTTAGCTCTATTGGCTGGGCGGTATAACAAAATTTTCATATCACGTTTTTTTTTTGTTTTGTTTTTAAATCATATCGGTTTCACGGTATTTGACAGTATCTTGCTGGGGTTGGGCCCACTTGACATGCTGCTGTGTTGTGCTATGGCCTATTCAAGTGCTGGAATTTGTTATTTACGTGACTACGCCTGAACACAACACAGGTTCCGCTCCATTAGTGCTGTGCTTGGTTATAACTGTCTCGGACTCGGGTCGGCTTCGGTCAGGAAAATGCGGACCGAGCTGTGCTCTAGTATGCTCACCTGTGTGTGTGTGTGTGTGTGTGTGTGTGTGTGTGTGTGTGTGTGCGCGCGCGCGCAACGGGACGAAACTCCACCGTGTGCAATACAGAGAGCAGAGGAGAATTATAAAGGCTCATTGTATGTAGAGACAGAAATGAGACAGAAATGACATGCTGTCATGTAAATAAGATAAATAACATAAAGCTATTTAGTTTGTTTAATAAAAGGACAAGGTATAGACCTGTTCTATTGGCCTGGATATGAAGCGTCCGTAGCGCCAAATAATATAACGGTAGTTTCTAAAGAGCTAAGACAAAAAAAAAAAAAATCAGCAGCAGCGGCCATATTTCAGCAGCAGTGGTGCACCGCTGCGAATTGCATATAGTGGAAACACTGCTTTTTGGTGTGAGTTCTTCTGGGTCATCGTGGTCTTTTTCAGCAACGTGTACAGTTGCTTTGCTTTCAGCAACGTGTACAGTTGCTTCGCTTTCAGGATTCTCTCCGGCAGCCATTCTTGCCTCTGAACTTTTCTCTGTGCTCTCACTCTCGCCGGCTCTAGCATGCCTGTGGTGTACAGCGGTGAAATGGGTCCCCGCTGAAATACTTTCCCGCCGTGCACGTTTTGGACGTTGTTTGGGCTATTCACCGGTTGTCAATAAGAACTGGTAAACCGCACAGCCCTACTATCAGCTCTGATAGCTGTTTATTCTATTAGTTCGACTAGCTGTTAGCACAGTCAGCCAAATAAGATGCAAAACTCTGCTGCCTCACGGCTGCTTACAGCCACAGCTGCATCTAAGAATCAGTTTTTCCCTACCCCTAACTTCCAGTGTCCAGGGTTGCTGTGAGGGAAATGTCCATACAGGCTGGAGTCATCTGTACAGTTCAATTCAGTTCAATTCAGTTTTATTTATAAAGCCCAATATCACAAATCACAAGGAAAAACTCCCCCAAAAAAACCTATTACGGGGGAAAAAAATGGTAGAAAACTCAAGAAGAGCAACTGAGGAGAGATCCCTCTTCTAGGATGGACAGATGTGCAACAGATGTCGTACAGAACAGATCAATGTTGTACACTGGACATACAATGAGAATAACAGTTATACTTTGATAGTTCAATAAACTGCGCATTAAGTCATATTCAAGAGAGGAACATTAATCAACAGACATTGGCCGCGTTTCCCAGATCCAGTTAAGAAGATCTTAGCGCTAAGAGCTTCTTAAGAATGCTCTTAAGCCTCCTGTGAAAGAAAAATGCGTTTCCCAGATTTGCTCTTAGCTTAAGAAGATCTTTCACTAAGAAGGAGTTGTAAGGTCGAGCTGACCCACTCTTAACAGTCTTCTTAGCAACCAAACGCTCACAGATCCAGCCGCGGCAGGCAAATTAATATTACACTAAGCAAGGAGATATTAAAACAGTGCGCACCCTATATATTTTTGATTTATTTTATACTTCAGATTTATACTATTTAGCATTAATTGGTGACAGAAAAAAACAAATTTCATTCTGCAGGGAAACGCGTGTCCTTACTCTGCATATGACAATAAACACTTTGAATCTTGAATCTATGTGTTTTATGAAGACACTGTGTGCGCTCAAAGCTGTGGCACAAGTTACGCACCGAAATCAGCGGTAGCCTATATGTGAATACATTTGTGCGTCAGCACTTCAGCCCACTCAACGTGCTGTCAGACCGGGCTGTCTAAATGAAGTACCGGCTGCCACGTGCATAGATACAACGCCTCATCAGCTTAGTGTCTTCACACATCCGCACTTACATGTCACATTAACTCTTTTACAACTGTCAGCGTACTGCCTGTGTGTTTTCATAGTTTATACCTGGCGTTTTCTCTGATTCTCAGTGTAGATTTATAGGCTATAGTCCATAAATCTGTCAATTTTGTCCTTCCGTGAACTGGTTACGTTAAGATGATCATTAGCAGAGACACAACGTTGATGAATGCAAGTAGGATACAATGTGGTCAGGATACAATGCAGGTCCTTAAGTTCATTTGTCCTTTCGTCAGTCTTTCATATTTTTGTTTAAATATAATACATTTCCTCATAATTCTTCTACCAAGACTACTTCTTATTTAGTTGTAGTTTTGTTTTCGTCATGAAAATAGGTCATTAACAAATATTTATCGTCTTAGTTTTTCATTAGAATTATTAGAACACACATACACACAAGCAGCAGGGAATTAGTGCGTTAGGTAGCAGCGCTGTGTGTGACTTATGCGCTGATTAAGTGGTGGGTGATCAATTTGCCTGACATTGATTGATTTAGTTTCAGCACCGTGGTAGTGGGCAGCTCCTGTTAAGAGCTTCTTAAAGAGCGATCTCTAAGAGTGATCCTAAGAAGGGCATTACGAACTCATCTGGGAAACACTCTTATCTTAGCGACCCTTCTTAGCTAAGACGTTCTTAACTGTGCTCTTAAGTCTTAAGATCGATCTTGGGAAACGTGGCCAATACTTGTAGTCAAGTCCATTCACTCTGATATATTCAATAAAGGGACCCCAAATCTTAACAAACTTAGAGTATGAGTCAGATGCAAAGCATATAATCTCCTCCAAAATGAAGAGGAAACCATACTATTGAGCCGCTCTCATCAACATAGAGTTCACTGCTTGCATGAAAGACAAAGTTCGCAAATTATTTCTCAGGATGACAAAAATAAATTAGAAAAGGAAAATAAATTATGAAATCAAATACTAAAATAAATTATTTTGGGCATGCATATTTTTAATGACCAAAATGAGTGCATATTGAGTATGACTTTAGTGTTTGATTATTATAAATGCTGGAGTAAAACAACTTGAAAATGATCACAGAGGTTCTTGTGGACCTGTTGTACAAGAATATAGTTGAGTTTGCTAAAAAAATTGATTTGATTATGAAATAGAGATAACAAAGAAAAATAAGAAAAAAAATAGAAACTTTCCTATTTTAAACAACCTAACCTAGTATAGATTACTGAGTTTAAAAAATGCACTTCAATGTGCCATGAAATCCCTGTCGGCGCCAGGGACAGAGCACATGTGCTTTGCTGTACAAAGCAATGTAGCAGATGTTTACAAGGTGTACCAGAATAGATCATGAAGTCCCTGTTGCTGTGTGTGTGTGTTTGTTAAATTCTCCAACCAAAACAGACAGCAAAGGACAGAAGCAGCGCGATTGTAAATTACCACGGTGCGATGGAGACTCTCAGTGTATGTTTCTATTACATGACTACTTTGGTACAAATATTGACCTGCCTGTGTGGCAAAAACCCTTCTGACATTAATCTAAATTGATAATCTACCACATTTGACACTTGGTGGGTGTTAATTTCAGACCCTGATGTGGAAATAAGATGTTTTTTGATTTTGTCACGTTTCAGGTAGTCTTCTGTGATGTGTTAATCGCACATATTGATAGTGCAATGAGAATTAAAGTACGAGTTATTGTGAAACCCTCAGTTTGTTTTGCAGTTCTTCTGCCTCCTAACGGCCATAAATCCACATAGATCTGTCTCTTTAAAAAGAAGAAAGTAGGGTATCATAAGAACTCAGTAAAACATGTACTTTTATAACATTGGGAAAACACAAAAAGCATGAAATGACCGAGTTGACCTTGATAAAGAGTAAGAGTCCAGGACGAACTGTCAATGGATGTGAGAGTAGGCTGAGAATGAAAGATGGTCCTCTTCACATCACTCACTCACACGCACGCACGCACGCACGCAACACACACACACACACACACACAGACAAACATATATCACACATCTGACATCTCACCATCCAGAGTGTAGGTTATGCTATAGTGCACTAATGCACCAAGCTCTGAGAAAAACACACACACAAACACACACACACACACAGAGTTGTTGGTGTGTGTGACCTCTCTTGCTGTGAGCAGCACTGAAGCACCTGCTGTTCATCTGCAATAATAGAATGTGTTGGCCTCACACATGGCTGTTTACTGGTCATTTTTTGTGTTTCACAGTGGTAGTAATAGTCCCAGTGTAAATAAAACAAGTGTCATCTGCATAGATGATTACTTTCATCTGTCATTATCTACTGTAAATTACTTTTTCCCTGTAGACTTAAATCAAATCAAATATAGTTTATTTTTTATAGCACATTTAAAAACAACCGCAGCTGACCAAAGTGCTGTACAAGACAAAAGAATGACACAAATATATATCAATACAAAATGTGCACAAATATAAAACAGAATAAAACTGGTAAGAATAATTACAAACATGAAAATATAAGATGAAATGCTAAAATATTAAGATCACTACAGACAATCAGAGGCCATTGAAAACATGTACGTTTTAAGATTTGTCTTAAAAGTGTCAATGGAGGGGGAGCATTTGATCAAGAGGGGATGGCTATTCCAGAGCTTTAGAGCAGCAACTGCAAAGGCACGATCACACTTAGACTCTGTGTCTCTACTACTACAACTAGAACCATTTGTTTACATTTTAAAAAAGTGAATACGTCTAATTCTCTGTTCATTCTCTTTGCACTGAATCCCACTGAGACCCAATTATTTTTACAAAGAGAAAGAAAAGCCTGTTTATTGAGGAGTGAACCATCAAAATTGTCCCACTTATATATTTTGCCATTGTACCAGACACACTTGGTTTAATGTTCAATGGTGGCACCAAACAACAATTATCTACCACAAAAAGCGCAACACTTTATTTTCCCCTCACAGCTCTCCTTTGACATATAGCCAGTGAAAAGTGAGACTTTTCAAACAGCTACAGCAAAAGGCACAAAGGCTTTTTGCTCGACACGACTAGACAGAGCAGAGCTGAGGACAAGTCACTGAGCATAAGAGATGATGATGCATGGTGTCATCCTCTGTCCTGCTGCATCTCAGACAGATGTCAAAGTAAAAGCAGGGAACCCGAGCTGATGTCTCTGTTTGTACCAGTTTGCTTACACAAAGAACAGACACAACCTCAGCAGAGATACAGTCCCTTTGCTTGCGTATGTATCTACCATCCAAGTTATGAATGGACTCTGGATAATTAACGCAAGACAATGTGATCGTTTCCTGGTATTTGTTTTTCTTTCTGTGTGTCAAATGACTGACAGGAAGCACAGTTTAACAACCCCCACACTGATTAAAAAATATTTAAGCCTTAAAGCAAAAATGTCAAAAACCCTTTGATATGTCATTACAAACCCAATATCTTTGGCTTTTTTTGTTGGTCAGACAAAACAAGACATTTGACAATGTCAACTGGAAGCTGTGGTGGACATTTTTCACTATTTTCTGAAATTTAAAAGTATGAAAACAATAACTGAGTAAATAAATCAATAGATTGATCAATAATGAAAATAACTATTAGATGCAGCCCTACAAGGGAGTAATTACTATAAAACACAGTGAAACATTCAACCCCTTGTTGTCTTAAATTGTCTTGTAGTCAAATTGAGACATCTAAAAGTCAACAATAAGAAAAATAAGTTGAATATTCTCATACGAGGAGAAATATAATATAAGAAAGGACCGTCCTGCCTTTGTGAGAGTAGGACAAACTGTCAGTTTGATCAGAAATCAAAAACACAACATACTGGACGGAACGGTTGCTCAAATATATAAGCATATGATGCAAACAGACTGGAAAGCGGCTTGAGATGATTCAAGAAGACATTGTATGTCTACTTGTCTGACAATATCTGAATACTCCAGTTTACCCTTACAGTCTTACATGGCTTACAGTAACAATGAATTAAGTAAAGAATGATGCCAGTTATTCTTTATAACTTGTGCTTTTGTTTTCCACGCAGCTCTACGGTGAATTCCACAGAATCAACAATGACAATCTACTATTTTCCTCCTTTGCTGGATTTGACAAATAGACGCCTCAGCTGCTGATGCTCTGTGAGGAAACCAAGCGAGTGTGGAAGTTTTGGTGAGATAGTGGGAGGAGTTTTGACAGAGGATTAGGTTATAATTTCTCACAGACCTGGGACAGATTGGCCGGTGATTTTATTTGGACTGATCTATGCTTTCATATTAGCTACCCTGAGAAGCTACAAGGCTTCTTTGAGTTCATCAAGGTAGGGGTGAGCAACACATTGGTTATGCTCGACCACATTTTGTGACCATGGAGCACCAGTGAAACTTGCAAATATTATTATTACTATATATATATGCTGGAGAGCTGTTGGTTTGTTTCCAGCTCACAATGAACTGCAAAGGTCAAATTGTTGAGCGGAATGTATAAGTCCACAGCAAAAACATCAACACTTCTAGCCTGAGACAAGCCAGGTGCTTCCAAATAAAAGCACCATGGGTTCCACTTTAATGTATGTAATTATAACAATACTTTAAATGTATTGCAACAGCACTTTATTTAACTTTATTGTAACAGTACTTTATTTAACTTTATTTTAAGGGTACTTTATTTAACTATATTATAAAATGAGTACATTTCACTCATTATAACTGTACTTTATTAAACTTTATTAAAAGTGCTTTATTTAACTTTATTATACCACTTCTTTATTGAACTTTATTATCAGGTAATAAATAATAACAGTAGGGCTGGGCGGTATGGCCTAAAATCAATATCACGGTATTATTTTGGGGGGGGGGGGGTGCAGTGGCGGTGATTTCTCTCTCTTTGACTTTTACTTATTTATTTTTTACCCCCATGCTTTATTATCAGCGTTTAACACGGGAGAGGGCGACGGGAGGTCGGCCACTTCCAGAAAGTGGAGGGGGAGAATAATAATAATAAAAAATATATAAAATCAAATGGAAAGATTCCTCTCTTTGACTTTTATTTATTTATTGTACGTTCAGTGTCAGTCTCCCAGAGAAAAGAACTAACGACTCACATTGTGACCTTAACGACTCTGAAACTAAAAGCTCACGTGTGACCCCTACGACTCTGCCAGGGTCCCTGCAACTCTGAAAAAATAAAATAGAAAAATGTCTCCCTCTTTTTTTTTTTTTATTTATTCTTGTTTCATTTTCAGTGTTTAAGACAGGTGAAGGCGGCAGGCAGGCCTGGGTTTGGTGCGGTCGGCCAGGCCACATCAATCACGTAGCGAGGGAGGTGCGTGAGGCAGGCAGGCTGCCGCCATAGTCGGAGTACTGCAGTATGACGGTAACTATAAAAGCAGTACTGCGGTATGTTACCATCACCGCGAATACCGCCCAGCCCTAAATAATAGTACACTATTTAATTAATTGTAACAGCAGCTTATTTAGTTTTGTACTTTAGTAGTCTGCAGTAGTTTAGAGGAGATTTCAAAATACTGAGATATATGTTGTTTACTGCGATACAGCCTAAAAATATATGAATATTATTTGTAGGTCATATTTCCTAACCCCACATCCAGGTTGTTCTCTTAAATCTCGGTGATGGGAGAAAGCAAACTGAGATTACTGGCCTTGAGAAATGAGCTGGAGTAAAGCTGTAAGCCTTTTGTTGTTTAAGGTCAGCAGTGTCTGAAGATCATCTTCTGGCTATGCATTTCAAAATTATTTTATTATGGTGTCAGTAGTTTTTTTTTTTTTTTTTAATTATCTGTTTTCATATTTTGATACGGTGGAGGGTTTCTACTAGCCTGCTGAAACCATCCTGATCTCGCAAGCTCATATTCTATTTCGCTCCGCAGATCAGTCTGGCCATGGAATCATAAACGCGAATACTGGCATCGGTTTTGGCTTACCGGGCCAATCACAACCGTTTATTATTTTTGGGGCGGGTTATCTGAAATCACGTCATCAGAATAGGAGGGACAAGGAGTGGAGTGAATGCATTTCGTAAACAACCAACATGGCTACTGATTTTGAAACTGCGATGGTAAATGTGTTGAACGAACTGGAATGTACATTTTCTTTAAAAGCAGAGCAAACGGCTGCACTGAAAGCTTTTATTGAAAAAAGGATGTGTTTGCCGTCCTTCCTACGGGGTTTGGTAAAAGTTTAATTTACCAACAGGCTCCGTTGATCGGGAAAAAGATGGGACTCAGTGACAACCCAGTGGCTATTGTTGTTTCTCCGCTAGTTGCTCTCATGGAGGAGCAGGTCAGGGAAGCGACCAAGCTGAGTCCACAGTGAGGAGGAAATCCGCAAAGACGGCAACACTCTTTCCGAGACATCATCACAGGTGATCTCTGCTGCACTTGCTTGCTGGTCCGTTTACAGTGGCGTTGTGCTAGCCTACGTCACACGTTTCGGTCACTCTGATTGGTTTTCCGTCTTTCCAATTGCGTGAAGGGGCACTTTGAGTGACAGCCGTTGATACTGCCCCTCGGGAATAGAGGAAATGTACAGTCCGTGTCCAGACCCATTCGCGTTTTACGAATTGGGTCTGGCAACGCCAGGCTAGGTTGCTACATATGATTGAAAAAAATACTTCATAGTTTTTAGTTTAGTATTTCAGTGTTTTTGACATTATATACTGGGGTTATGTTAACGATAAATACTTTTTTACGCTTAAAGTGAGTGAATAAACTGAAATGGTTTAACTCACTTTCATGAGTAAACACACACTGACACACATTGGGTTAAAACAAGCTGCACATTCTCTCAGGTTTTCAATGTTGGTTTATCTGTGTGTTTTATTCCGATGCTGCTGTTTAATCATTTATCATTCCCTGTTGCACTTGATTGCAGATCCGCAATTATGTTTGTCAGTAGTGAATTTTAATACCGAATCCACTTTCATCTAAATTTCTCTTACATAATCCTTTTCATATCCTCTGCAGCTTTGTCCTGAGAGTGTGCCCTGTTGCCATGGTGATCTATGAGGGGATGGATGCTGTTTGAAGGGCAAATGGGGGGGCAAAGGCTCAGCAAACAACCTGAATTAAGAACACAGCTGACTGTATCCCTGTCGAGGTCGACCCCACAGCTCTCCTTCTGTCCTCCCCTTCCTACTTCTCTTTCACACACACACACGCACACACGCACGCACGAGAGAGTCATCCAAATCTACACTTTCATGGTCCTAAAATAGAGACACCTACTTGGATGATGGAGAAACAAAAAGAGGCATCTGAGAGCAGGTTTTCACCGAAAGACAAATTGCCTCCGTCTGTGGAGAAAAAGGAGGCCAAGCAAGATAAGTCTGGTCATCGCTACCTTCTTTCCTCCCTCCCCTCCCCTCCCCCAACTTGAATGAAATCTGAAACCTCTCAAAGGCAAACTCAAACTTCACCTCCAGTGAGGAAAAACACAGCCATCTAATCAAGTTTGTTTTGCCATAACAGTTACAGTTTTACCACCGTCTCACATTATTTACTTTGGGTCTTCTTTTCCATTAGTCCTGCAATATTTAAAGTCTCATGCCATATTCATGTGTATTCATGTGTAATCAAAAGAACTTGCAATGGATTGCAATTGCATTTCATCACTACAATTTAAAGTGGATTAAGTACTTTTTCATCAGTTTAAAATTGAAAAAAATTAAGCAAACATGACTTTCTGTTTACACATTTCATTGTGATGTTGTTTTTATATATAGAGAAATTTATATATGTACATAGTGACTAAATGTTTATGTTTACCCTGTTCAGCTTTGTTGTCCTTGTTTTACCTGTATGTCTATTTCTGTGTAAGTACATGATAGTACAAGGCCTATGACAGATTTGAATATTATTCCACTACTGGAGTGATATCGCTCCCATGTTTGCCAACTGTGTTGACACACTTCGGCCAACCATGACATTAAATGTTTGATGTCTCTACATCAGAGCTAACATAATGTTGTTTAGGTCCTAGCTGTAATTACTTATAGGCCTTGTTTTCTCCCAGTTGGCACCTTGTATTAATGCTAAAACTGCCATGACTGGAGAGCAGCATTATTACAGAATAACCTCGACTCCAACCTTGAGCCAATCAGGGCAGTAAAGTACAGCACCACACATGGACAGTGGAGCCTGTAACCAGCGTCACAAGTTATTATTGCTTCACTAACCTGCTTGGGGGCATCACTTTTGTGAACTATGGACAGAGGAAAAAACCCGCAACACATCTCAGTTGATAGAGCTAACGTGTTAGCAAATAGTTACTTGTATACACAACTGATCTGTGTGATGAATCAAATCACTGCAGCAACACACGTGCGATACAGCTTTGCGATGTGTGTGTGCCCACAGTCCATGGAAACAACTAATACAGTTTCTTTCTATTGTTAAATATCATAGTGAATAACCAAAATACAGTAGGCCATGTATTAACAGCTCGTGTGTACTAGACTACAAAGGAGAGCACATGCTCTGTTCGTGTGTGCCCGCATGTGTGTCTTTTGTGGTAGTAAAGATAATACAGTAATCATGATCAAAAGGACTTCTACGGATCCTTTAGGCTAACATAGACAATCTTACCAAAGACAAATACTCAGTTGCTGAAATTGGGAGGTTGGCTTTCTCTCCACCTTCCATTCCCTCACAAATGGGCCATTTAGTGACACCCCCACACTAGGGGTGTAACGGTATACAAAAATCACGGTTCGGTACGTACCTCGATACACAAGTCACGGTTCGTTTTTTTTCGGTACAGTAATGAAAAAAATAGACAACTATTAAATATCTTTTACTTATTGGTAACCTTATCAAAACATAACACCACAGCAGTTAACTC